>NW_019386032.1:49593-62223 GCF_000671375.1 Centruroides sculpturatus
TGTGTGTGTGTGTGTGTGTGTGTAATATATCCAAACTTAATCCTAAACTGCTGGATTATTTTTTGGGGTTATTATCTGGACTATTGACAAAGAGCATGGTTCAGGTTTCATTCTGATTGGATATTTTCTTTCAGAATTTTTTACTTTTTATTTTTGACATATGAAACTGTAGTTATTTTCGTTTGATTACTGTAATAATAAAATGATATATTAAAGGAATACCATTTTATTTCTAATTTAGAAAAAAATAAAATAAATTATATTAATTAAATTATCAACAACTGTAAGGCAGATAATAGTGAGGGCTTATCAGACCAATGATGGGCACAAACGCTCAGGAATCAAAGTGAAAACATTTAACAAACACAAAAATGCCTACATAATTATGGAAATGAAAAAAACCCAAAATGCATTTCAGTTGGTATTAACGAAAGGTTTTAGTATATTTAAAATTATACAAGGTAAAGATAAACCTAAAACTATGCCCAAAGCTATACAATATAAAGATGAAAATGCTGTTATAAGTGTATGAGCAGTAAGCATTATCAGTGCAGACAGCAGTGGTGTGCCGTGACATTTGACGATAGGGAAGCTGTGTTTCTGTAAGAAGCCAACTTCCAGGGGCAATCAGGTAATTGCACTTTAGTGATGGTCTAGGGTCCATTCGTATTCATTTGTTCAATAAACCAATAAAAACTGTAGTCTTCTCTAAATGTATTTTTAATATCACAATTACATTCTGAATCGCTAGCCACAATATAAGGGCTAAAATTATAAATAAAATAATAAAAACTTACTTGGTGAAATAAAATGTGTGGTGGATATACTTACCTGGTACAAAATATTATTCAATCGTATGAATATACTTTTAAAGAAAGTTATAATTAAATATAGCTTTGTAAAGAAAGGTACAGTACATAAAAATAACATAAAATATTCTTTACATTTTTAAATTTTAAAACAATCCACTTAGTCAAATAGCTCCTTACCAGTGGCTAATGATTGGCATCAGAGATGATCCTGCAATGTATGCATGCATGCGGGCTGCCAAATCCTGGGGGTGCCGATACCAGTCAATGTCAAATGCCTGTTTAGTCGCATCACTAGTATACCTCAAAGGATGTGACAGGGTTGTTGTAAATTTTAAACGTTTCTCAAAACATAGCTGTAAAAATCCAAATATGTTAAACTTAATAGATTGTCCATTGTTTGTTTTCTAACTAATTTGTTTTAGGACCAGGTGGTGTCCACAGAAATTTCCAAAATTTACTTTTCAGTCACTCTCATTGAACTGGAAAAATTTCTTTCTTTATTACATTTAATATTACTAAGAAATCAGTCCCCACTCTACTTGGCTAAAGATTGATACGGTTAAGCTTTTGTTTAAATATTCTGGCTCTTTCAGCAGGGTTTTATTTTTGTCCCTAATTCCCTAATCTCTTAATTATTTAATTACTTCTTAAGTAGAAATAAGTTGAAACCGGTTACTTTGTACTCGAATATTTGTAGTCTTGGGAAAGAAGTGGAAAGACAAATTTTTATGACAACGGATACATAAATTGTAAATTTAAGGAAAATAAATTCTAGAGCTATCTCTCATTCATTAAATTTAGTTGTAAATGATGCTACCAAAGTAACAGTTAATTTTTTAACCTTGTACAAGAATTGTACATGTTTTTTTTTTTTACATCCCCTTAAAGATGGGACATACAAAATCGTAATATCACTGGTTTAACATTGAAATCCATAAATAATATAAGATGGGAGAGCAGAATAAAAGCAGAATAAATATATCAAATATTTTAATGGCTTTTTTTTAACTCCTGTCAACTATACAGAACTATCATAAAAACATACCAGTAAATTCTTATAGGTTAGGTTAAGTTATAAATCTACTCATGATTCACATAATCAGGTGAGGGCAGCCAAATATCTAGCAGGCAGGCAGCTAACAGCCCAAAACCAGTCCTGGATAGAATCATTAGAAGCGTTATGTGTGTAGCTTCCACCAGCTAAACCGGGTGAGATTGGTGCTCTGTAAAACGCATGTACGAATGAGTATAATCTGGCTGTTTGGAAGCTGACAATACAGCGCTTCCATCTGCCACTGATATTCGAGTATACAGTAGCAATCTTGTTGTTTTTTTCACATGTAGTATAGAAATTTGTAATAAGATACATAATGCGGTTATAATAAAATATTAATTTTAATTATATGAAAATAATCACACAATATGTATTTATTTTTTAGAAAATATAAGGGAAACAGCGCTTCCACTGCTTCCAATGAGGCATGCCACTTGTAGACAAGTGTAACAAATCTTCATAATGTTGCAGGAATGTACAGTGTGCTGAACAAAACAGTTATAAGTTAGCCAATTATTGGTTTACAGTTATGAACTAAAGTTATACAGACAGATTATGTACATACCAAAAACAGTAAGATGACAGAGTGGCTGGGGCAATCATACCCAGTACCTTGCAATCAACAAGGTGCTGGGAGTGGTAGTAAGGGAAGTGTGTAAATAAATGCTCACTAACCTATCAAAATAATCCAGTGATTGTCAAAATTATCACCTTCCTAACATCTTCCACTTATTCCAAAGGACTTTATCAGAAAATTTGAATATTGGAATGTTGGTTTAATGTTTATTTGGACTCCAGAAACTGTTTAGATGAGTCAAGATATTTGTCAGCCATACTTAATTCACTGTGTAATTAATTTAAACCTAATTAATTTTTACTTTCTATTTGAATAAAACAGAAATTCTTGGTTCAATTTTTTAAAAATGTTTTAAGTTTGATAAATTTGTTTCTATTTATTTAAATTTGATCTATGGTGTCCAGCAGTGGAATAACCTGAGGACAAACTGAAGCTCTATTTTCAGTATAATACAGAATGTAGTTTGGCTATTGAAAAAGTTTTTTCTTTTTTTTTGGACTACTACTGCCCTGTGGAAACTAAAAGAGCCTTTTCTGTCAAGCCCATTATGGGTTGGCCAGGCCACAATGGAGAGGCATTTTTTGTTCTGGAGATCAAATTTGAAGATGATCATTAATGACAATCAAAAATGGCTAAATAAATTTCCTTAATATTTAAAACTTTTTGAATTATTTTTAATGATATCTGTCCCCAGTTTCTTTTGGGTACTGTTCATCATATTCTACTTAATTTTTGTAAAAATAAACTTATTTGTAATTTTTTAAAGTGAGTAGCTCAATGGTAATTGCTAAGAACTGTTTCTTTTATGATGTGCAAAGTGGAAACTAATTTTGATTTTGACAGCTACTTCACAAAACTGCATGGAAATTAGATTCATGAATATACATTAGATTATTTAGTATTTTACATAATAAAAATTTGCAACAGAATCCATTGAATTCTTACGAAGTTTTTATTGTAAAAAAATTAAAAAAACAAATGTTCTTTTGAGATTCTTTCCTAGACCATTAATATTATCTTCATATTTTAATTCACTTGAAATATAATTTAGATCATGGAAAATTCAATAAATTTTGTTATCAAGCAGAACTAAAATTGCATTTTTAAATGATGCAGGCTGGTCCAATTGATGGCTCATGGATCAAATGAGGCCTAACTGTGATTGATAACTGATTTTTTATCATTGTTATTTGGTATTTGTGTATCCAATAGCATTAGAATAAAATGGATATGTTCATAAATTCAATGCTTTTTAAGCATTTTAGCTAAACATTTAAATCTATCATTGTCAACAAAATGTTTTAAATTAGTCTTTATATCAAGTTTGTTGTTAGTTGTTAGTTTATTGTTAGTGTTTTACTTAACTTAGAGTTGCATTTGCTCAGTGATGTCAGCATATTATCACTTATTTGTATAGGTATATTATTGACTGAATATAATTGTCAAAAATGAAATTGTGTAAGTGAGACAACACTTACACAGTTTCATTTATCTAGTTGGACTCTTTGTTATTTAATTAAGAAGTTATCTTTTTTTCCCTGCATACTCAAAAAAAGGATTATGAAGTTAAAGCTCAAGAGTAGAATTTGATTCTGAAAAAAGTTGGACCACTCTAATCTAATAAATAAATAGATTTTTATTTTGTTCCTAGAAAAATCAATGTTAATTACTATAACACATGCATGCAGTGGCGTTATATGCCACTGCACATAAGTGTTATAGTAATAGTTTACATTGGCATGAAGTGCAAACTTATTATTTCAGTGTTAATAAAACTATTTTCTTTTTACTATATAATTTTTAATTTAAGGATAACTAAATATGTAATAATTTGATTACATTACTTCTAGTACTTCTGTGGCTGCACGCATCATGGCTAAATATGGTTTCAAAGAAGGACAAGGTCTTGGCAAACAAGAACAGGGAATGAGTCAAGCATTGCAAGTTGAAAAAACTAGTAAAAGAGGAGGAAAAATTATTCATGAGAAGGATATTCCAAAAGGTATTATTAATTTAAAGCTTTTATCTTAGAATAGTAAAGTTACATTAGTGAGTAGCAACATGAACATATTTAGGATGTCACATGAAGAACATGTTTGTTGAATTGTCTAAATGAACCTGATCCTATCACATGACATCGTCAACATGTTTATGTTGCTACGTGTATAATTCAAGATAGTTTGACCTACTGCAGCAAGTGACCATTAGTATCAGCATATCAGCACAGACCATGTCACTGGCACATGCCTGTGCTGATAATTCATAATGTGACAGTTGTTATGATTATATGATAAAAAAAAAATTTTCTTGTACATCTTTAAGTTTAAACCTTCTTGAGTAGCTGATGATTCAAAACTATTATTTATCATAACACAAAACAAAAAACTTGAGAGTAACCTACTTGGAGTAAAGACCCTTACAGTAAGTTTTGATAGATATTTTTTAAATTAAAGATAAACATTGTAGAAGTTATGTTTCTATTTCAAATTGTGTATTAAAAAGTTTAAACCATGTCTAATGTATTTAAAATATCAAATATTATTATTCTCAATATGAAAAATGCTTAAAATATTATATTACACATATTATATTCCTGGTAATTAAGCTATTTATTTTACAAGTTTCTATTCTCCATTGATACTATACTGCGTAGTAGAAGGTAACATAATGATAGTCATATTGAGATGAGAAGAGGAAAAGAAAAATTATTAAGCTAAGGATTAAGTAAATATGCAAATAATTTGAACGTTCTATTACTCACAAAAATAAATACTAAAATTTGTCTGTGACATGTATTGAAAAAATTAGGTTCAGAAAACAAATTGAAGTCATGTTGGACTATAAAATGTCAAGAAAGTAAGAAATTTATGGTCTAAAATTAGTGGAATTTGATATGATTTTAAGGTAATAGTTTTAGATAGTTTCAAACTTCAACTGTACGTATTTACTTATAGTTTTTAATTTAGATGTGGAGTTTAAAAGTAGTACCTCAATATCTGCCAATTAATTCTGCAAAAGATTTATTATGATGTTTTCCCGTTTTGATAAATTTCAGAAGTATTTTTGAGTTCAAAAACAATTAAACATTACTATTGTTATTGTTGAATATTTAACTTTAATTAAAAGAGCATATTAAAATGTATAATGAAATGTTTAGATTTATTAAGTTTCCTTTTTTAACCTAAATGAGGATTTGCTTTTAAAATGAATGCCTTATTTATAGATATGGAGTATTTCTCTGCATTATATAAACATTATGTATGAATTTAGTTTAAAAAGCAAATAAATTTAACTTTTTTCTTTCTCAGAACCACCTTCACCTCCACCAGAACCACCTCCACCACCTGCTCCAGTCAATATGAATCCGTCTGAATCAATTACAGAAATAATGAAAAATCCATCTAAAGTAGTTTTATTAAGGGTCTGTAAATTGATGATGATTTTTATAAATTTAATAAGATATTGCTATAAATTAACCTTTTAAGCTATAGGCTATATTTTTTAAATATTATATATATTTATAGAATATGGTTGGTCCAGGAGAAGTTGATGATGAATTAGAACCTGAAACAAAAGAAGAATGTGGAAAATATGGGGAAGTAGTAAAATGTCTCATATTTGAGATTGCGGCTAGTGATATTCCCGAAGAAGAAGCTGTTCGTATTTTTATTGAATTTAAACGATTGGAATCTGCAATTAAAGGTATTGTTAATTTTAATTTTGTATTGCAAAGAAAATATGGAAGTATTATCATTTACATAATAGAATATTAATATGTATTAATGACAGTTGAACCATATTTATACATTCATTTCCCATTTGTACATTTTTCACACAACTGAGAAATGTACATTAAATATTTTTTTCACAGTACTTTCTTCATTATAAAACACAATTATACATTTTTCATTTATATTTCTTATTTTTTGATATCCTACAGCACTTTTCTTATGCATTATTCATTTTGAAATGGAAAAATTTAAAGCAATTATAAAAAAAAATGAAAAAGTGAATTATGTATTCACTTCAGGTTAGTCCACACCGATAGTACAAACAGATAGTAAATGCAAACAGCAGAGCAAATAATGCATAATATGTGACACGGTTTCTGACAAATTCCTATTTAGGAAATCTCACTGTTAGTCTGACACATCAAAAATTTTTGCTTTCCACATTTTGTAGTGTGAACTAATTTCATTAAGTGAATAAAAATCACTTTCCATTTTCTCATTCATTTTTACTGTTCACTTTGAGTGTGAATTAACCTTTAGAATGACTCTTCATTCTTTTACATGACTGGAGTTTGGTGAAAGGAGACAACTGATATGACTGGATTTCATAAACTTGCCACTTTGTACTAGTTTTTGACAAGTCCATGAAAAAAACAAGAAACAAACATAATTTGATTAATGTTTTAAAAGTACATGACTTTGTATGAAAGGAAAAGTAACAGTATAATAAAAATTTTTTTTTAAATATATTAAACACATACAACATGAAACTTATTAGTTAAGAAGATTTTTAAATTCACGTAAGAAGATTTTTAAATTTAACTTATTAGTTAAGAAATTACACATAAAAATTCAGTTTTACAGTATTAATTTGTGCCTCATCATACTTTTGTGATGACTATAGTCACTCTGAAAGCAATTCAAAAATAGTTCCACTTGCATACTTTTCTCATTTATACAATATTTTTCTCAGTTCCTTTGAAAAACATATAAACAAGGTTTTACTGTATGTATAAATTAATATTCTTTCGTGATGCTAATATAATTTTAATAATAATAGTTTTTAATGACAATTAATGATTAAACAAATTAGAAATTTTATTATTTTTTAATATCATGTTTAACTATAAATTACAAAATGCAAAGTTAAAACAGAGATCATACAATTAATTTACAATCAAGGCTGATTATCATCATCATGTCACAGAGAAATAAAAAAATTTAATTTATTTTTAGCTACTTAGTTATAATAAGTCTGTTATCTCATTTAAGTAATTTCTCTTGAATAGTTACACTTAATAGTTTCCAGGAATCAATAATTTATTTTGATTAAATGGTTTTTTTTTTTTTGAAACTTTTATAATTTTATATTCAGATCTGCACAAAAAGATAAATGTTTGAGCAAAGAATAAATTTAAAATAAAATATGTTGTCTGTGTTACAAAATATTAAAAAAGAAAAAAAAATACAAAGTCCTCCATAAATTTAAATATAACCATACTGCAATACAACAAAAAAATTAAATGTTAAATTATTTTTGTAATGTTAAAACAGTTATTAAAAATTATTTTACTATTATTATACAATAGATTGTACAATTATTATATTGTCACAGTTTAGATTTTTTGGTACTAATAATATTTCAAGGAAAAATTTAAAAAATAAGCAAGATAAAAACATTTATTTTAGTATTTAAGGATATTTTGTTAACACATCACTTTTTAAAAATCTAATGTAAAAATTTTGATTTTCAAAGAAGAAAATTGCATTAAGATCAGTAATATGCTGCCATTATTTCTCTCTTGCTTCAAAGATTTAATTGAGGATTTCAAGTATCTATAGCAAATTCTGATTTAAAAGTTTGTTGTAATCTGTATATATTTTGTTTGATATTAGTTATATATAAAACTGCCAAAACAGGTTCTTGTGAATAACACAAACTATTTTATTGCTTTTGAATAAAAGTTACATAATAGCTCTATGCAAACAAAGTTACCAAATACAAAAGAATGAACTGATCAGAAGAAAAAATGTGATAGTTATGGCTTTCACATATGGATTTGGCTTTTACATTTCAATGATATATTTGGCCAAATATCATTGAAATATAATATATATCATTGAATATGCCAAAATATATCATTGAAATGTTCATTGGTGATATTTATCTAATAGTATGTGCAATGCAAGTTTGATGATGATTTCATTCTAACAATGACATTGTTGATTAAGTTTTATGGTAGTAATTTCCATTCTTGTAAAAAGACCTGTTGGAGCTCTGAAAGAGTACAAAGTGGAATACTGTGACTTGCAATCCATCTTCCTAGCATGTCCCATACATACATTATCAGATTAAGTTTCGGTGATCTTAGAGACCTTTAATTACGAAGAATGTTTTACTCTGCAGGTATCTCATCCAGTTGCACTTTGTGAGGTTGTCATTACCATCTATTAATACTGTACATAGATCCATTGTAGCAATAAATGGACAAATATATGGGTGTAGAATTTTATCTCAGTTCAGAGCACCTGTCAATGAACATTTAGCTTTTAAAATGTGAAACTCATTGTGGTTGTTTATTGCTATCCCTGCCTACTTTAACCCTGTCCCATAACAGTCTTTTTCAAGAGTGTTTGCTGCATGGTGTTGGATCTCTGAGTTTTTCTCTATATCAAAATTTGGCAAGAATCACTGAAGATTGAATCATGATTTGTCAGTAAAGAATATTTGATGTCACTGAATATTACAAGGTCTCTGTAAGTCCGCACGAAAAATATAAATTTTAAGTTTAGCGGTAGACCAACACACAGCTGTTAGCTAATGACTTCTCTTTATTTAATTACTGTAGATGCATTTCGGTCCTATTAAGGGACCCTCTTCAGTACCGTAAAATATAAACATTTTTAATAAACTCTTTTGCGAGTAAAAATATCAATATAACAATTCACATTTTAGTTTTACATTACCATTTAGAATACACAGCTTTGATTATACATTCCATTAACACTTTCATATCAAGTGTATTAAATATCTTTTTTGACTATCTATGGTTGTGTTTCTAAATTACTGCAATAAATATTATTCTAAATTAGATCTTTATAAGTTTACCTAATAAGACAAATTTTTAAAATTATTTTTAACAAATTTTAAAACCTAACTTCTAAAAAAGTTTTTTAAAAAGTGGAAGTTAAACAAACAATAACGTATAAAAATTAATTTTTAAGATACATACTGTTTGTATTATTCTATACGGTGATAGCCCATGAACTATACACATCCATAGCACACAACAAAACACACCGAAGACAACCATTCAACGGTCCGTTATCGGAACTATTCTGAATAACACTCCCTCTATTGACTATTCTACCTCATGACGTCATCTTTTAATTTCTTCTATTACTGGATACCATCTTTGATCTATTTGCATTTCACTGGAAACATTTATTAATCGATTGCTATTTTTATTATTATATTTCATTATTTCAACATGTTCTTTAAATTTTCTCTTATAAATATCCCTTTCATTATGCAATATTTGTACACTATTTTTATCCAATTTACAATTATTATTCTGAATTACATGATTATACCAAGGAGAATTACTATTTTTTAACCGAATAGCGGCCTCTTGTTCTTTAATACGTTTTTCTAATTTACGGCCTGTTTCACCTCTGTAAATTTCTGGTATATTACATTTACAATTTATCTTATATACCGTCCCTTTTTTTTTATCGATTTTATTTGAATTTGTATGTATTTTAATATTGTGAAAAAGTTTATTTGTCAAGGACGGGGCTAAATTTACGTCTTCATTCTTTAAAACCTTAACACAGTTATTATAAATGCTGTCTATATAAGGGAAACTACTATAATTTTGTTTTTTATTCTGTTTAGTATTAAATTTATTTTTTTCCCATTTACTATACCATTTTTTTAATATATAACTAGGGTAATTATTAAGGGCAAATTTCTGATTAAGTTTATTAATTGCAATAGTCTGGTCGCTATTATTAGTAACTCTACTATATATTTTTCTTATTTCCATTAAATAGACATTCTTTTTTATATCAATTGGAGCACTCAAATGATAATTCATAGTTTTTTCAATATTCGGAAATTTTTTATATGTTGTAAATAAACATATTAACAGCAGTCATAAGAAATTTAATTAAAATTTGATGTCACTACTGCAGGCTTCGGCACAACTGAAGCCTGCAGCAGTGATGTTCCCAGATTTAGATACATACATGAGACCACAATAGGTGGACATATGAACAAGTGATCATCTTGTAATAGTCCATTCTCATGCAGTCTAAGCAATACAGTTAGTCATCTTCCTGTGGCAGCAAAGAAGTCATGATGCCTTGCACATTGAAGCAGAAAGTGACTGTCTGCCATTGATGTAATCCTTGGACATCAGAACCAGGTCTTCAGAGAGCATATGAATCCTTTGATACTGATTCCAAAGCTGATGATGCACGTTAAACTATTTGGCCTTTTTGGGTTGTTGTTGACTAGCCTGTAGCACTCCTGCAACATTCCAATATATTTCATTGTCTGAATAATTCCTTCTACTTGTTGAAAATTTTCCAATTCACACTTTATGATCACACTTTTATGATATTAAATATGAATCCAAATGAACTGTCTTATAAAAGTACATAGTTCCAATGCCAGGACTATTTATGCAAATTTCCTTTGCATTTTTGAAATCATCACTAAATTTTAAAACAATCAAACAACTCTGTGCACCACATTAGAAAAAAAACTTGAAACTATTGAAGGAGTCAACTATTTAATAGATAAAATGCTTTTTGGAATTTTATAATTCCATCTTCAGATCTACTACATTCAACATTAATATTCTAATGATTTGAACAGAACAACTCTGTGCTTACAAACTCTAGAACCAAACTGAGTAGAAAGTTTGAAACCTTAAGACATGAAATCTATAAATTAACTGATACTTTTAAATTAACAATATTTTAGATGTACAGGTATACCTCGCCTTATGTCGGTAATTGGTTCTACGAGAGGTGACTTAAGTCAAAAAAACGATGTAAGTCGAATTTACTTGTCTCCGAATTTATTTGTCACTAGGCTAAACCACAGATAACCATTCCCTAAATTTGTTTTTAATATAGTACAGAAAAAAGTAACCTAAATTTATGAATTCATGTACAAATTGTAAACATGAAAAATTTACATGTTTACAATTTGACAATGTTTACAGTACATCACAGACTTTTTATTTGTGAATGTGGTTTGCTCTAAGACATTATAAAATAAGATGATTTTGTAAGGTTAAATAACAAATACAGTTATTAAAATTATCTTGTGACAGTAGAAAAGAAACTAATTTATATTAAATTTACCAATAATGAGTGGCGCTGACAATGACGCCAAATGGTAGATATTGGAGCTACCATGGAAAACACCAATATTGAGCACTTAAAGATTGCTAAATAAGACGACGACACAGGAACACAGATTTTTCATGTTTTGTTCTCTAGGATTTATGATAATTATATTAACATTTACTGTAAATGTATATATTTTAATATGATTTTATGTGCTTTAACGCTTTTCTAGTGATATTACAACTTCAATATTTGTAGCAGATGGACGTAAAGTCAAATAAAATGACAAACTTGATTATTTTTCTGTATATTTTTTGAAAAACGACGTATAATCAAGAACAACATAACTTGAAACGACATAACTCAAGGTATACCTGTATAAGGAAATTACAGTCTGTACATAGATCCATTGTAGCAATAAATGGACAAATATATGGGTGTAGAATTTTATCTCAGTTCAGAGCACCTGTCAATGAACATTTAGCTTTTAAAATGTGAAACTCATTGTGGTTGTTTATTGCTATCCCTGCCTACTTTAACCCTGTCCCATAACAGTCTTTTTCAAGAGTGTTTGCTGCATGGTGTTGGATCTCTGAGTTTTTCTCTATATCAAAATTTGGCAAGAATCACTGAAGATTGAATCATGATTTGTCAGTAAAGAATATTTGATGTCACTGAATATTACAAGGTCTCTGTAAGTCCGCACGAAAAATATAAATTTTAAGTTTAGCGGTAGACCAACACACAGCTGTTAGCTAATGACTTCTCTTTATTTAATTACTGTAGATGCATTTCGGTCCTATTAAGGGACCCTCTTCAGTACCGTAAAATATAAACATTTTTAATAAACTCTTTTGCGAGTAAAAATATCAATATAACAATTCACATTTTAGTTTTACATTACCATTTAGAATACACAGCTTTGATTATACATTCCATTAACACTTTCATATCAAGTGTATTAAATATCTTTTTCGACTATCTATGGTTGTGTTTCTAAATTACTGCAATAAATAATACGTTTTTCTAATTTAAGGCCTGTTTCACCTATGTAAATTTCTGGTATATTACATTTACAATTTATCTTATATA
>NW_019386032.1:63283-103387 GCF_000671375.1 Centruroides sculpturatus
ACAAAAAATTGTAGGATTACTTACCGAGTGTGCACCGTTCGACGACGCCATTGCTTAAGCTTGTTTTCATCGCGGAGCAGCGCACCAAACGGCGGTCGCGATTTCTGATAAGTTATTTTTCTGCGAAAACTTTGTTGAACTTTGGAGACATCATTAATAGAAATAATTTTTATGGCCATTGAATAAGAAATGTTTCTTTCACAAGAAATGTATAAAATTATAGTGCTGTATTAGACTTACGGTACCTAATTTACATACTGTACAGACTATAGTAAACTCAACTTACTTGCCTAAACTCTCCGTAGCGTAGCGCAGGACGGTGGAAAGTATATATATAATTATAATAAAGTTAAAATAAATTAAGTTAATATTGTACAGACGATAGTAAACTCAACTTACCCGTCCAAACTCTCCGTAGCGTGTAAGTAGTTTGGCTGCTCGTCTACTATTGGTCCAGATTCGACCAATCCTGTTGCGACACGAGTTGGTGATGACGCTTTAGGTGTCCCTTTTAGCATCTTTATACGAATACTATCACAATTTTTTCACCGTGTTATAGGAATCTGCGTTATAGGAACCCGTGTTACAGGGGTTCTACTGTATTAATTTTAATATGAGATAGCACCTAATGCCTCCCTCTAGGGTCAAATTAATTAGCAGTTTATAATTATTGCCAATAAATAGCTTGATGTTATATGGCAGTTGATGTAGTGTTGTTGTAATATATCAGGTTTCGTAAGATTTTTATATCAGTGAAAACTTACTATCTTACACATGCAGCCATGATAAAAAAAAAACTGCATGTAATCATGAGTTAATTTCATTAGGCTTCCAGTATTGCTCAAAGGTCTTTCCCTCAAAAGATGTTTTATTTGATAATGCTGTGCTATTGAACGTAAACATTTGGATCCATTCCAGATAACTATCTTATTAGTGGTGGTGATGAGATTATTCATACTCATTTTCTTGAAACTTCAATTCAAATTCTCCCACCTTTAACACTGGCCCAGTCTCATAATCCTTGTTACTCAACAACCATCTAAGTGAGTAACTTATCACCCATGTTTAGAAAAAAAACAAACTTAATATTTTTGTTTTTGAAAATTCCTCATATTTTATAACATGCCATTAATATATTCTTTGTTATATCATTAAGACATTAACCTAATGATCAAATGTAATAAAACTTATAATAAAATGAAAACAATACATGTTTTTCCAGCAAAAGGGATTTACAGAACAAACATTTTTGATTTATTTTATAAACCAGCCTCAAGTTTATAAAATAAATTAAAATGATCATTATTGATGTTTTTAGATGTTCAGAAATTGTGGGTTTCTATTGTTAAAGAAAAAATTAAATGTTATCAACCAGTTCTTCAGAGACATGAAGAACTGGTTGATAACAGATATAAATACAGTGTTTGTTTCCCTTCCTGAATATTTTTTACATAATATATAAGAATATTCATAAAGTAACAACTGACATTTCTGTAGTTGTATTTTTTCTATATTAACTGTTTTATATATCAATATAAATTTCATAAATTAATACTTGATTGATAGCCATTTATGCTAAAAACAGATTAGGATTCATACAGAAGAATTATATATATATATATATATGTGTGTGTGTGTTAGTAGGTATATGACACAATCACACCACTAATATATGATATACTCTGGAAATAAATGTTGGGAGAAATGAAGTATTTCTCAAAAAAATACAGAAAAATTATTTTCTGAATTTTTCATGCATGAAATAAACTTGCAAAAATATTTGAATTGTTGAAAGTTGTTGTGCCATAACACTTTTGCTGCTGGTCCAGTTGACCTAGTTCCTTATCTGTCTGCTGACTGATTTAAGCAATTTTACAGTATTTTCTACTAAAAATAAAAAACGATAGACTAAAGCTAGGTAAAAAGAGTATCTGATATTATGAACATTTATCTATACATTACTCAATTTTGATGTGTGTACGCTTTATTTTTATGTGTTATACTTTAATGTTATTTGGGCATGTTTTAGAGATAAAGATAAAATGAAAAAAATTATAAACTGTAATATAGCTCTAAAATTAGTATTTTTATGTATGAAATATATAGTACATCAATGAATTTATTCAAAATAATGATGTACTGTATCAATATTACTAGTAGACTTTTTTCTGAGTGTACCGTTTTTCGTAATTGAGTCAGTTTGGCAAATGTACAGTACATAAGATGGCATTAGCACTATCAGAAATTTAGGAAATCGACTTTTGTATTGATAATATCTAAAAAGTATATAAATTATGTAATATCATATAAATTATACAGTTTTAAAATAATAATGAAGTTACGTGGCTTATTTATATATTTTTCAATCTCAGTTAAGCNTAAATTATGTAATATCATATAAATTATACAGTTTTAAAATAATAATGAAGTTACGTGGCTTAATTATATTTTTTTCAATCTCAATTAGGCCTAAATCTTATGATTTAGGTCTAACTCGTGACATTTTTGTCAGATAAATCAATATAATCGGCACTATATTTGTTGATTTTTTTATTAATTAGTTCAAACAATTATTAGTTAGTACCTTAATGCGCCATATCTAAACTTAACTCATATAAAAAATAAAACGACTCAAAATTCACTTGCAAAATATGGTGACGAAACTTTGAATAAGACAATGATTGCGATTGTAAAAAATCACTTATATTTCAAATTTCTAAATAAATAGTGCCAACTATTTATTAACAGACACACTAAAATGCACAAAGAAATTGTATTTTCGTTGCTGAAAACATAATGTTACATTTTAAAGCTAGAAATAACTTGATATATAGAAGAACATAATATTACGTTTTTTGCATTTTACCAAAGACTCCCCGAAATGTAATATTACGTTTGTAGCAGGATAAGTGTTAAGTTGTCTTAAGGAGACAAGCATTCAAGATTGTAATGACTTGCAGACCACACTGACATGTCATGCAAAGCTGATGAGTATTCGTGATGACATGACTACATTTTGTTGCATGGAGATGGTCAGAGACTGCCATGATATCATTTTCTATAATGTCAGAGTTTTTCCACTCTGACGTTATAAAAAGTGATATCACGGAGATATGTATCATGTATAATGTATCATGTATGTAATGTACCTTATGTATGTAATTGTATGACAATAAAGAAAAATTGTACATGATTACATGTAAGGCAGCAATTTTCTATAGTGGTTTTTTTGAAGAAATTTTTTTAACTAAAATTTTTATAGTCAGATGGATAGTTTGTAGCATGGAGATGGAAGCACTACTAAGTAAGTCAATTTGTGAAAAATGTCTGTGAAAAAACTAGTAGATGTGGAAAATTGCTGCTATCAGATGTGATTGCAAGTTAAGCCAGAAGATGGAGTTAGAGTAAGTAAAAATCTTCATCAGGCAAGGGAAAACCATTTGTCTAAATCAATCTTAATATTGATTATGGACAACAACAGCATTGATATAGTAAGTATAGAATTGTGCAACTTTGAAGACAACTTCATTGTGAAAAATTGCTTTGGTACAACAATATGGAATCTAACTTAGGAAAAATTTATCATATAATAACTGAGCTAGCAGACATTGGAGTCAGAATTGATGGAAATTTGGCATGATTTTTTTTTATTATGGATGATTGCTTGAACTAATCACAACTACACAAAACTCATAAACTCTATGAGTGCAACAATCAAAAGAGGATTGTTTGGTAAAATTCAAAAGACATTGGGCCAATTTAAGAATTCTAGTACTGTGGCTTTGGATACTTTTTTGGGCCAACTGAAAGTAAAAAGCAAGCCAACAAATCAAATGCCATTTATTATTGACTTATTCTGAAACCATGTCTTCTTTTAATTATTCTTTATTTCACAAATGGATGCGTAGGTAGATACTGAGCATCTTTAACATCACTCTTTATTCGGGATTATCTTATACAGGTAGCGCTCAGTTTACGCCGCAGTTCCGTTCTTACAAAAGCAGGTGCAAATTGAATTGGCATAAAATGAACCCATATTTACAGTGAAGATATAGGGTTAGATTCTACATAAGTGAAAAATAAGCAAATAATTTTGTTTATTAATACAAAATACATATAAATTTAATTTTTAAAATGTATTTTATCATAAAATAAAGTTAAATGTTTTTATTAAAAAATTTTAGTTTCAAATATCTTACATTTTTTAGAAAAAAGTATCCATCTTTAATTGTTTACATTTTTGTTTTCTTTCATTAAGAATTTTGGAATATGGTCGAATGGATGCGATGATGCGCCTTTTTACATTTGCACTTTGCTCCCAATCATTGTCTAACTCACAAAGTTCATCCGTCAAACTTTCCATAGTTGAAAGGATATGTTACCCCGATGTAGAGCTACAGACAAGCGGAGACACTGATTGGTCGACCACCGGTCACCGTAGTGCATATATAAGGTCAGTTTGAGCAGGAAAATTCAAGATGGCTAAGGAGAGATAGATATCATCTGGCTAATATAAAAAGTATCGTCTGGCCAACGAGAAGTAGATTTGTCTCACTAACGATAGTTTGTGATTACCGGAAGTGCTACTGCATCGTAAGGTGTTTTCCTGAATGAACTGATACAGGATACATTCATTGGCACTATGGATTTGGATGTCATTTATTGGACTATTAAGTTTAATAATTTGACTTGTGGCTATCTAAACATTTAGTATTTTAATATTAATTTAATGCAAATGTATACATACCCAATAATATTAAACAGAAAAAATAAATATATTCGATAAAAATCTTTGTTTTAACGAATGTACAATGTTGCAGCTCAGTAAATACGTCAATACTGAAATGAATATCACTCTAGCATAGGGAAAATCAAAGAATTACACCGTGAAATGGTGAATTGCGCAGCGGCATTATTGTGAATCAGCGTAAATTGAGCCGGTGTAAACCGAGGGCTACCTGTACACCGATATACGTTTTGGGCATAAAACCCTCTTTCATCAGCTTTTTCTTTAAGACACTTTACTAGAGGTGCTAACTAGTATACATCCTTTTTTTTAAATACATATATTTACAGTTAAAATTTCCCAACAGTGCACTGTTGGGAAATTTTGCCAAGAGAGATGCATTCCAGGAAGACTTTTATGGGAAGCTGGACTCTAGGTGTTACTAACATGAAGAAAACACTGAAAACTCCATGTGGCCAACCTGTTGGTGATGCCCAAACCCATAACTAACTAACTAAAAGTGTTCAATGGTTTTATCCACTTGGTTACTGGATGGCACTTATTAGAATTAAGAAAGTACCATTCAAAAATTTTAAAAATCTGAGTTGTTAGATGTGGAAAATTAAATATAAATAGACTTTCTACAGGGTAACACTTCCAATTCCACACAGGAAGCGCTGTACGCTACCTGTTGTAGTAATGATACAGTATGTCTATTTCGCCCTTTATCATTATCACGGTAATTAAGTGAATATAATATATATTTTTTAAAATCTTTTTTTGTAAGAATTATATGTGGTTTATTATTATCTTAATTTTTTGTCAATAGATGACACTATGTATAAACCAAGGGGCCAAACTTTTTTGATCGTCGACCCCCTACAAGTTTTCAAAACCTTACATCGACCCCCACCAAAAAGTTTGTTACAAGCAAAACGAAGTACTTTCTATTTTAATACATTTCTTTTAATTTTGCATTTATTGTTTATATGNGACCCCCAATAATGTTATATCGACCATTTTGGCGACCCCTGGTATAAACAGTAAATCAAATATAGATAGAAATGAATTGATTTACAGAAATTCAATTAATATTTTGTGGTGGGATGTGTGACATTATCTAAGTTAGAAGTATCTGAATGTAACTGCTGAGTTTCATAGCAATTGACTGAATGGCCTGGGAATGTATAGCAAACAAACAAACACACCCTCATTTATAGAAGAAATCACTTTATCTATTTCTCTTAAATTATTCAGATAAAAAATTAAAAAATGACTAAAATCATTTGAATAGTGAGTGAATGAGACTGTTTGATATCCAATGCTGGATTTGAGCCCAATACATCTCAACATCGTTAATACCCTTGTTTCTCAGAAATAATACAATCTCAGACTATTTTAAGGAATGAAAGAATCAAAAAACAGACTTGATGACCTTGAAGAGTGTGCAAACATATGATAACCTAGAATTTTATTCTAAAGTCTGAAGAAAACATTCTCCAAAAGATGTGGTATTGTATGTACATAAACATGCAAAATCCACTCTCCACAACAAATAGGAAAGTGGAGAGAATGAACTGTATATTATTAGACCTTGCTCACAGCACCATTTGTGGAAGTAGACTACCAAAGGTGGTCTAAGTGCATACATCAGAAACTGTGTTACCAATAGCAATAATAGAGAAATGGCTACATACAAACAGAAAAGAGTCAAGTTTTTATGTTCTTAACCCTTTTATAATGATGTGATGATATATCATCAAATTGGTTTCAGCTGAAACGTATATATGAAATGACGATATTTCATCATTTTATAAATGTCAATTTTGATAAAAAAATTTTCTATGCCATTTTATTTACGTTTGCTGATATTTTATTGCTTCTTACTGCCTGTAAGTTATATATATATTATTAATTCATTTATTTAATTTTTTGTCTTAATTTTATTTATTTTTTTTCTGTAGTTATTTTATTGTTGTACAATTTTGGTATTAACCACTTATTACCTATAAGTTATATAAATATGAGCTGTTGATTTTGAAAGTGAGGCAAGTCCATTTTGTTAAAAAAATAGTTAGCTGATTATTATTACAAATTAACATAAAATTTATGTTTTTAATCAATTCACAATAAATATCTTTTAATATCAGTATAAATTTGTTACTAGTAATTTATACCAACAACAATATTTATTGTATGTTGATTTTGAAAGTGAGGCAAGTCTACTCTAAAGAAAAATATAAAGATAATAAAGATATGATGGATTTATTTCCCTATGTATTACCCATTCATCATGAATACTTTAAAAATCTGCACCATCTAAACTAAGAAATATATGCATATGCATGCAACTTATTATTGAATATTTTTTTCTTATTTTATCCATTTTTCCTATAAAAATAAATTTGTTTTTTGTTTTATTGTAGCTTTTTGAAAGTAACATGAAATGTTGAAATAAAATAAATATGTAAATAAATAAAGTATTTAATTTTTTGTTATTATAATTACATTTTATTCAGAGAAAATCAACGTTTTCAACAAATCTTTCTTTTGAAAGTGAATCAGCATCACCAAATCAAGTTGGTCTTTCTCAAAAACTGGCTATTGCATTTGGCAATTTTCAGAATATACAATTTTGGTTTATCCAATGGTATTGAAAGTTGTTAGATAGCAGGTCAAAGTCTTGATTTTGATGACCAGCAAGATTTGAATAGGTCTTCAGCAATCCCCTTCATCAAATGTTCTAAATTTTCATTGTCCAACATCTAAACATTGACTTCTTAGCACAGAGCAAGAATATCCTGAATGTAGGACTGCTATCTATGCTCTGGCATTTGGGCTCAACTTTCTAGACACAGCTTGGAGTCTCTGGTTAACTCTTGGCCGTACTCATGGATTTCTCAGAAGACATTTTGGAAAGATAGACAATTGATGAAAGAGCTCTCATTGTTTGTAAACCAGCATCTGGCAGCAGTGCTTTCCAGAAAAAATTAGACATTGTCAAACTTGATTTCATTTCTCCTTTTGTTGAAGTAAATGACTTATTTGAAGTCTTAGATTCAGTGGCAGATATCTTTGTTCCTTTTACCATGATGGATCAGAAACTGTCAGCAATCCTGTGTGATGTAGACCACAGATTTATCAATGACTAAAGATTAGTTGATGTTTCTTTGTTGTGGGTTTTGTAATGGTGTGGTTCTCTTACCACAATGAGCCTTCTTGATGAAACAAATTTGGAACCTAATCTCAGATCTAAAAAAATATCTGTTGTTGATAGTCATGAAGAGAGTGATCCAAACATAATTTGTTCCAATCAAGACGTCATCAACTATAGACAAGCTAGTATTGTATAGTACCTTATACCTTCTCAAACTTTTTTGCCTTACTTTTGGTTCTGGCCTTCTTCTCCTTGAGCACTTATTCACAGTGTCTTTCCTCTACACTTATAATAAATGATATTTGATTTGTTGGCTTGCTTTTTACTTTCAGATGTCCTAAAAAGCAACCAAATCCACAGTACTGGCATTCTTAAATTGGTCCAATGTCATTTGAATTCTGCCAAACAATCCTCTTATGATTGTTGCACTCATAAATTTTATTTTGGGTAAGTTTCAGATAGGTATGATTAAATCATCCCATCCTCAAGTAATCATCCATATTATAAGATAATCATGCCAAATCTCCATCATTAATTATGTTTCCAATGTCTGCTAGCTCCATATGATTAATTTTTCCTAAGTAAGATTTCATATTGCTATACCAAAGATATTTTTCATAGTAAAGTTGTCTTCGAAGTTGCATGATTCTAAACTTACTGTATCTAGGTGCATAAAACATTTCTATTGTTCTTTCCAGTTCAGTATAGTTATAAAGAAGTCTACAAAGATATCTTTAGGTAAATTTAAGTGCTTTACATGCTGTTGTTGCTTATTCTTAATACTAAGATATATTTGGATAAATGCTTTTTCCTTACCTGGAAGTGAAACCTTTTCACTCTAATTTCATCTCTTCTGCTTTAATTTCACTAGGCTTCCAGTATTTTTCAAAGGTAATTTTCAAGCAAAAGAAGTTTCATTTGATAATACTGTGCAGCATAATTTGTGACATTCTACTTATTAATGAACATTTGGATTCATTCCAGATCTTAGTAGTAGTGATAGAATCTTAATGAAGATCATTATTACTTATCCTCTTAGAGAAGAAAATTTCAACACTGGTTAGTCTCATAATTCTTGTTAGTCAACAACCATCTAAGAGAGTAACTGTTATTACTTCTGTTTAGAAAGAAACTAAACTTTATGCTTCTGTACATGTCTTTTTTTTTTTTTTTATATAATATAAAGACTATTATTAAAATGATATAAAATGAGATGGCATCTCTTTCTAGCAACCAACAATTAATAGAATTTAAATGAATTTTAAGAAAATATCAATAAATTAAAAGTTTCTGGAAGAAAAGATTGATCTGGAGTAGGACTTGGACTCATATTTTTTGAATAACATGCAATGCATTGCAAGTTATGTTACCAGACCTCTGTCTAATCTTTCCTTCCAAACTTCTATAAACTTTAGAATTACCAACATAACCATACAAGTTAAATATTACTACACTGACTGCAGACTTCTATAGTCTAGATTCCTCTGTGATACTATGAGTACTGTAGCATGGTATATAAATAAAGCAACCAAAACCTTAACTATATTAATAATTAGATAAATAAACTGTGTTGTTTTCAATTTTTGTAGAGAATATTTGACCAGAAGAATGGTAGCATTAACCATTGTCATTTTGATTAAATTATTATTCTGCCAAATTTGGTCAAATATATAATGAAAATGTTGAAAATCTAAAGCAACATCAATATAAAAGAAATATAATCAATTTGTTAATATTGTACAGTATGTAGAATTTATAAATCTTAAAATTGTATATATTTGAAATCTAAAAAATTTTGAAATAAGTTCTAATTTTCTTTTATAAAGAAAAATTTACCATTTTATATCTTTATTAACATCTTAAATCTGTAGCATCATGATGCTAAAGATATAAGATATTTAGCACCATTTGATTCTAAAATAAATGTATGACAAACATAGATATATAATCAATAATTGTCTGTATGTAAAGTACTTAAATCTTTTTTAAATATTAATAAATAGAAAATTTATGCAGCAAATTTGAAATATGAATCTGCTAACACTTTCATATAACAAGATTACCAGCTAAAATGTTGAAATTTTATTAGACAAACTGATAAAATGCAGCTTGTAATAAAAAAAATTCTGTGGTTTTGTTACAGCTGCTTAATTGCTTCAATAACATTAAAAATATTTTTTTTTTAAAGAGTAATAAAAATGTAGTGATTAATGCAAAATCTAATTATATTTTCCCTTTATGTAAACAAATTTTTATATAAAAATGAATAATAATTTTATTAATTTGATAAATTTCATTGTCATTAATTTTTAAATGCATATTATCTTTTTTGTCATCAGAAAAATATAATTAATGAAAGGAAATTTTAGTTCACAGTTGAATATTTTGTGTTTTTAAATTCTGTATATTAATAATCTTTTTTCAGAAAGGTTTAAATTAAATAAAGTAGTTAAAGAGAATCCTAGAACATTAAATATTTTTATGATTTATAAAATATAAATTTTATTGAAATTTTAAAAAGTATTATTAAGTCTCAAAATGGATATTTTATAATTTATAAATGAGGATTAAAATAAGTTATGATATTAAAATTTTAAAAATGATATTGCTGTATTCACTTTTTATGACATTTTATGTTAACTGTATTGACACAAAACATCAAAAATGGTTCTAAAAATTTGACTTGATAAAGCTTTTAAATTTTTTAAATGAATAAATTTAAAAGAATATGATGCTAGATGTTAAAATGCAATAAGGGCCATTTTTATGATTTCATCAAAACTTTTAAAAATCCATTGATCTCTAAGAATTTCTATTTTCATTACTGATTGTTGAAAAATTGAAATATTTCTTTTTAAGTTGGTAATAAATACATTAATTTACTCTTAATTTTCTTTTATTCACTAGACTTAGTTGAATGAAGAAATCTAAATTTGAGTTTTATGTCATTAAAACTCGAATTTAAAGGCTACCAGCATTAAGGACATTTAGAGTTTGAATGTGAAGGTTGATTGTGAAAAATATATTCATATGTAATTTCATATTTTTATTACTTTCACCATGTAAATAAATTTCATTATTCAAATTTTTTGAGACATGAATTTTCAGAATGCCATATTTGCAACAAAACTTATATTTAATTCATTTAATTATTCTATAAATAATGTTAATCATTTTTATTGCTGATAAATGCAATTAATGTGACATTAATGAACAATTATATTAATTATTTATACACAGGATTAAAACAAATAAGCTCTCTGCAAGAATATGTAGTGATAAAGTGAAAATAATAATATAAATTCACAGTTTACTTGAATATTTAATGTTAGGGAAAAAAGCAGTAAATAATAATACTTATATTTGTATTTTTATTATTTTATATAACTGTACAGATTTATTACAGAAGTAAATCTAAACTGCAATCATAT
Organism: Centruroides sculpturatus; assembly: GCF_000671375.1. Lineage (NCBI taxonomy): Eukaryota > Metazoa > Arthropoda > Arachnida > Scorpiones > Buthidae > Centruroides > Centruroides sculpturatus. Next base: position 74,598 of record NW_019386032.1, read on the forward strand.
CTGCTTCTCTCCAGGTACAAACTACAGCTTTTGATAAGGCTTGCATTATTAAATGACGATTATTTTCCAAAAAATAATGAATCTAGTACAAGTCGTTTCAAGCTCTTGGTTTATGGTACACTATAAAACTTACAGATGCAATTCATGTACAAAATAAAAAAATATATATTAATACTTTAAACAGTGAATAGTTGTGTATAATAATAACTGTTACTTGAACAGCCTAGCTATTAGTTGTTTAATGATGGATGTAAAAATTTCTACAGATGGTGTTTTCTCATTTTTAAAATATACCTTTATAATATTTGCGGCACATTTAGCCACCTCTTACAGAGTATGATTTTAAAATCACTGATCTGGTGGTAAAGAATATGTTCCAACCTGTGGTTAAATCTAAATTTTGTTTGTTTGACTCTGATTTTGGACTAAAAGTTACAAATTTATAAATGATAATTGCTTAATTGAGATATTTAGAATTTATAAGTTTCATTATCAAAAATACTATTTAAAAAATAGAATTTGATGTAAATTAAAGTAAAAATTAGAATTTAATCAAAAAACTAAATTTAAAATACTAACTAATAAAGTAAGATATAAAGCCCAGTAAGCAGTTTTATTAATTTTGTCTTATTAATTAAATAGTGGACAAGCTTAATATTATAATAAATTTAATTTTCATAATTAAAAAGATTTAGAAAATTGTTAAAATTCAAGAAAATTTAAGATATAACCATCAATTAAAATTGCATTCAAAATTACCTAAATGTCACAGAAAACAGAAATTAATCTAACAAGATAGATTTATGTTGGACATTTGGTTACTTGTAATAACGTAAGATTAAGGTATTTATATTATGCATGAATGCTTTTATTACTTATTAAATATACATTAATAAGTGAGCATTTCCCTGTTGAATTGCATTTTAAGAAATATTTGAATGTTTTAATAATTATTACTAGAAGATTTCATAAAATATTAAAGTAATTAAGCATTAATGAAGTAAGGTTTGGCATGTGTTGTATCAAGATAAATGCATTAACAAAGTAAAATACAATGATTTATACTTAAAATACTACTATTTGCAAATGAAAATTTCCATATTCTAATTAAACATTATCAATTATGTATCAAGTAGATATTACATGTAAATAATAATAATTTTATAATTGGAAAAGCTTGGATGTTGTCCAGTTGTCTTTGTAATTTTAATGACAACAACAGTAAACAATATCAGTTCATAGCACATTGTTTTTCAAATAACTAACTTTTAATTAAAAGTTAGTTATTTGAAAAACAATATGCTATGAACTGATATTTTTAAAAATTTATGTGGAATGTTTGTGAAATAATGTAACAGTAATATACACAAACACAAAGATTAAATTCTAAAAGTCATTAATTTTTATTATTATCCTTACATTTAAATTTAATGTCTACAGAAACTTCAAAAGATCCTGGAAAAGTTAAAGTTTGGTTAAATAAATAAGTAGTTAAGAAAACATTTATTTATTTGAGACCATTTATATAATTTTAATAATAAAAATTTTTTAAATTTGAGCAATACCATCCTTGTTGCATTGAGTTTCCTTCAGTAAATAATCCCATTAAAATCAGTCATAAACATCCATGCCCAGAACAGGATTCCAATTCACAATATGCCAAATTAGAGAACATAACACTTATTGAACAGATGTTTTTTATTTAAAAACAATTTAATACTTTCAAATTTCAAACTAAATGTTTTAAATAAAACCAAGATATAATAAAATGCTAAACTCTATTCTATTTATATAATAATGGCATACTATTTTTGAACATTGCAGACTTTTGGAGTGTTATATAAACTATTTTGATAATTTGGAGGATGATTGGAACAAGATTATATTTTATGAATGGAAGCTGCATTTTTCCAATTTATTCTTTATTTCAATCTGTTTATTACACATTATATAAATATTTTAAAATTTCCTCAAGATTAACATTATATTAATGAACATCATCATAATTGTTAAGAGATTGATAATTCAGTTAAGGTTGAATAAATATTCATTATGTACAGGATGAGTCAAAAGTGCTTTGCACCATTTTCATTTCAAAAGTATTGAAGATATATAAATTTTAATAATGTAGTTAAATAGAAAGTCGTACCTGGAGAATATGATGGGTCCTTTATTTTGACCTTCTTTAGAAATGATATCATTTTTGCTCCTCATAAATTTAAAGCTGGAAATTATGCAGTTCTAAATGTATTTGTTTGAATTCATAAAATGGTTTTGGACTAATTAAATGGAGCTCTCTAACTTTGTCATTGAAAGTTTTATATTACCTCTTCTCATTAAAAGGTTACAACATAAGTGACCTTGAAAATCATTTTCAAGGTCATCAAAAAGTATCATTTGATTCTCCATGCATGACTTTCCTTTGTGACTATATTATCAAAAATTAATATTTCTTCAGTACTTCTGAAATGAAAAGGATACAGAAGACTTTTGACTCACTTTGTATAGATAATGTATACATTGCTTTTTCTGTGGGCTATTCTTGTTGGTGTAGTTCAAAGGAATTTATATTGCAAACTAATCTATTTTCTATGTATGTTCCCACTTGTAACAAGTTTTATATCTTATTATTAATAAATGATTTGATGATAAAATTGTACTCATTTAGTACTTTCTAGAAATATTCTTTTTGCTTTCAGAATCAGTCAGTCTTGAGCATATAACATTTCTTTGAATGACTTTGCTATTCAAATTCAGTTTTTTAATGATTGATTTGAATTCCAGGTTTCAAATGTATACAATTGTATGTTGTTCTGTTAGTTCCAACACTATTTCCTAGCAACTACAATAGGAATATTCAGATATTTAAATAATTCTTATTATAAACTTTGTCATTAAAACTATAGTATTTATATTTACAGCAAAATACTATTTATACATATAGAAATCTAACTTTCTATTTATTTCCTTGATTAAACAAAAAGTTACAAATACATGAAAAGTTTTAATTTAAAATATTTATTTTAATCACAAAAATATTCATTATATATATTATTATTAAATTTCATAAATTTAGAAACTCAATAATGTATATATTACTATTCCAATTCACAATATGTCAAATTAGAGAGCATAACACTTGGTGAACAGATGTTTTTTTATTTAAAAACAATTTAATACTTTCAAATTTCAAATTAAATTTTTTAAAGAAAACCAAGATATAACAAAATGCCTGTATTTGTTTAGTAATTTTGTGTTGAACACTTGCTATTGTGGTTATTGTGGTCTTTTCTTTCTTTGTTAGCTGCTTACATTTGCCCATAAGAGCAAAGGAAAATTACAAAATTACAGGGCAAATGTAAGGGTAATTTTTGAAAAATGGTGATTGAGTAAATCAATAGAAGATATTGACAAAGATTTAAATATATCATAATCAGTTCTTTCAAAATGTTCGAAACAAATACATGAAGACAATAAAATCATCACAAAACCAACAAAACAATTTTAAAAATTACAACTAAATGTGATATTAATGTATTAAAAAGGATCGTACTGGAGAATAGATTTATATCAACAGCTCAAATCACTGCAAACTTGACCAAAAAAATTAATAAAAATATATCAAGAACTACTACTTGGTACAGATTACAAGATTCCATTCCAGAATGCCAAAGATTAAATTTCATTTAACAAAAAAGCAAAGAAGGGTTACCATTCAGTGGACAAAGGACTATCTCAGTTGGAGTGATGACGATTGGAAAAATGTGATTCGGAATGAGAATCCATTTTTTGTCTGAATTTTAGAGATCAAGGACATGTTATTAAAAGAAAGGGTGAGGAATTTCAGCCTAACTGTTATAAAACAGTATGTAAAGTTTCTAATAAAAGTCACTTTACAAGCTGTATCACTTTACAAGGACCACAACATATTAATATCGTGTTTGGTTGTTATTTTTGGCCTACTTGTTCATTTTATTGGGTTATGATATATTTAAATCTTTGTCAATATCTTCTATTGATTTACTCAATCACCATTTTTCAAAAATTGTAATTTTTCTTTCTTTGTTAGCTGCTTAGATTTGCTCATAATGAAGTAAGAACCACAATAGCAAGTGTTCAACACAGAATTACTAAACAAAATATGTAAAATAATCTATATATTATTATTAAATTTCATAAATTTAGAAACAGATTTGACACTTTTTAAATTTATGAAACAAGTGTAGTATATATGGATATAATGAATATTTTTGTGATTAAAATAAATGTTTTGAATTAAAACTTTTGATGCATTTTGTAACTTATTTATTTATTCTTTACTTCACAACTGGGTGTATAGGTAGACACTGGGCATCTTTAACATCACTCTTTATTCAGGAATATCTTACAAACCGATACACATTTCGGGCATATGCCCCTCTTCCATCTGCATTTTCTTTAAACATTTAGTAAAGGTGCTAACTAATACACATCCTTTTTTTTAAAATACATATATGAGTTAAAATTTTCTGACAATACACTGAACAGCACTGGTGTCTACCTATGCATTCAGTTATGAAGTAAAGGATAATTAAAAGAAGACACTGTTTTGGAATAAGTCAACTTATTTATTTGTTTAATCAAGGAAGTACAGTAAATAGAAAGTTGGATTTCTGTATGTATAAATAGTCTTTTGCTTGTAAATATCAATACTATAGTTTTAATGACAAAGTTTCTAAACTTTTGAAAAGAAGTTGCATTATAATAAATAAATTAAAAAATAGTTTTCTATAAATTTCAATGAAACATGTAAAATGTTTTTTTCATAAATTATATACATAAATTAAGGATCATAGATATTTTTTAAGAAAGTCTATTTTTATGATCCTCAGTTTTTTCTAAAATCAAAATGTGTTTTTGTTTAAATATTTAAAAATTCAATATTTTGGCTATTTTAAGGTAAAATTACATTTTCAATTTTTAAAAATTTATTGAATTGAAAACTATAAATGTTCCAAACCAAGATGCATTCAATTTATCAAATTTAATTCATTTAACAATTAAAGCAATTAAAAGAACTGTGTAAATATTATGTTTAAATCAAATAAGAACTTTTGTGATTCTATACATTTATTACAAATTTTATTACATTTAATTAAATATTTCCTGTACATTTTCTAAATTTTCACATTTGTGAATAATTCATTTAATTTTTCACTCAATAGCTGTCAGAATGAATAAACTAGAATGAAATACTAATTATTTAGAATTTTATTGAATTCAGTTATTTTAATGTAATTAATATTCTTTTCAGTACTTTGTTTGTTATGTTAATTAGAAAAGTTTAAAGTTAATATAATAATTTATGACAAATACATAGTTAGATATATATTCATTTAAATTAGCATTATATTATTTTTATCAAAAAGTTATCTATTTATCTGTAAACACGTAAATACTGCTGTTTTATTTTTGTAAGTTCTAATTATATAATAATGTACTGAACAGTGACAGGGATAAATCTCTCTTGGTGAGGTATTAGCTGGCTTTTTTATATTATAATTTTTTGTGTGTATATGTATAACAAATGAATGTTTTTGCAGCTGTTGTTGACCTCAATGGACGATATTTTGGAGGACGTATTGTAAGAGCCGGTTTCTATGACCAGGACCGATTCAAGAGACTTGAACTGACGGACTGAGACGATGGCATAATGTGTAAATTAAAAATCGGCACACGCTTAATTCATATGTATATGAAACATAATGTTTTTTTGGTCCTGTTTAAAAATAAATTTTTTATATACAAACATTAGTTCTCGGATTTTTTTAGAATGTGTATTTTTGTTTACATGAGAGTGAATTTGTTAACTGCTAGATTATTTTAAAATAGTGAAGATCTGTATAGGAAGGAAAAAATAGAGAACTTTTTAGATTAAATAATGAAAGAAATTAATTTTATTATTTATTTTTATCATTAAAAAAATTTCTAATGACTAAAAGAAACTGTTTCATACATCTGATTTTTATTTTAAGTAAATGACTTACAGCTTCAGAATGCTATCATATATGTGATAAAACAAAATTAAATTTTAGATGCAAATAATTAAAACAGAAAGGATTACCCCTCAAATTACATGTATAATTTTCACTATTATACAAATGATTCAAAAGTCTCCATATATAAACACTTATTTCTTAAGCCATGATGTTACATGCAGTATATCTCTTTGAGTGGTCTATGTTTTATATGAAGACTTTTGACTCATCTTGTAGAGTAGCAAGTTTGTTAATATAATGAAAAAATTTTATAAAATGTGTGTATTTGTGTTTAATATTATGTACTATTTTAGTAAATTGTATAAATATTTATTAAGTTAGCACAAATGGTTGTACCCTCAAGGTTTTTTGTGAACAACTTTAATAATGTAACCTATGAATCAAATTTGCTTTAAAAACTATGCTCTTAGTCTTAAGGTTTAAATAATAATTTAACAAAAATATACAAGAAGAAAAATTTATTTTCATCATTCCTTAATTTCAATAATTAAGAATATTTTGGTTGTAATCTAACAAAACAATTAAAAAACACATTTGGAGTAATTACTATTCCGTTATTTAAAAATGTTCTTTTATACATTCAGATTAAAATAATCACACAGAGTTTAATATTTTTAATTGTTTGGAGTTATTTATTGCCCAGTGTCATGCTTCTGCAGTTATTAAAAAGAAATTGAAAAGTTCACTATAAAGAAAAACCCAATAAAAATATAAACTCCGTGGTAAAAAAAATGACCGACGGCCGAAACCGGTTAGACGTCTAGACTCGGTATTTGCCTTGCCGCTCTTTCGATGTTACAAAGGCCATTTTATAGAAGGCTCGACTTCTGTAGTGATTCGATGGAAGCCATCTTGTATCTTAGGACGTCAACTAAAAATGGAACCGTCAAGATTCTGAGCAGTATTCTATTTTGCTACCACCCTGCATCGCCAATCTCAGCCCCTCTCCATCAACTATGACTGAATGAATGCATCCAACAAAATTTTTATAATAAGGCGTGGGAAGACCTGACGGTAAATCTGGTACTCCTCCTTAAAAAAGAAGAATAGGAAATTAGTTGCTGTTAGAATAATTATTTGTAAAATCACATCTAGTTTTTGATATATTTGCAGTTTACCACTCCTAAGATATCTGATAAATTTTATAGACATCAATTAAAAATATAATAAATTGGGTCTTCAAGGCATTAAAATTGTAAATCATCAATTTAGTGCTTGTAAATAGGATTTTCTTCTTCTTAAATATAGAAATACTCATTTTACATTCTCTATTTTTTTTATCATTGTCCTGTCATGTTGTTGTGTTTCAACTAATGAGAGCAATTCGATTTTTACATCTCACTAGAAACTGTCGGTAATCGAATTATCTTGAATAATAAAAATCTAAGATGAGTTGAAATGGCAATATAAATTTCCCTGGACAAAAATTGGATCTTTCAAGAGAATCATTAAAACTGTAATGCAAAATAATGACTCATTGAAGTTCTTTAGATAAACCATTAGAATAGAAATTTGTCTTAAAATAGAGCATTCAATGTTAGACTTAAACTAAATGGTTGACATTATTAAATATATTTGATTAGCAAAGACTTAAGTTAGTTTATTTTTAATTGGATTTAAATGACAGTTAATTTGTATGCATTCTATTTTGAAAATTGAAGAAACTGGACATTTTTTCCAGCTTAAATTACTAAATGATATTGTGTTTAAAAGGGATACTTCTTTTCCTGTAAATTTTTGTCTCCTTTTCCTTTCTTTTGGTACTGTTAATATCCAAAACTAAATTTTTTTTGAAGAATTAAACTTAATTATCATCATATTATTAACATGCTTATGAATAATAATAATAAATTCTAGAGAATTTGTTTTTATTCATTTAATTCAATTCACTCAATTTAAACAGATCTTACACTCACCAAATAAATCTCAATGTTTCCATTCTTATCTTTTTATATCCATATATAGATGAAAGATGAGTGATTAATTTAACTGTCATGTTTGATCTTATTTTTTCTCCCTAAATTAGTTTTCAAACTTTAAAGAAACCCTTTTATATTAGAAATTATACTTGGTCTGGAAACATTAGGTTATAAAATGATTAACATCTGTGATTTATGCAATTAAATTATGTATCTAATAAAGTGATTCCACTAATACAGAATCTAAATTAATAATATTTTGTAATCACATAATGCTAAAATATAATTTATAGAATGTCCTAAAATAATGTTAGACTATTTACAAAGAACAAACTAGTTAGTAATTGTGTAAGTCTGTAGTCAATCTAATTTAGTAGCATGTAACTAATCTAACTTGGAAACTAATGAAATTACCTTATTATTCAGGTAAGTTGTTGTTTTAGAGGAATTTAGTGTATTTCCATTGATATTTTTGGGAAATTCGGTTTAAGTCAATACAAACAAAGAAAAAGAAATTTGAATTAATAAGTAGTATATGAAATATTTATCTGGGGGAGAAAAACAATTTACATCTAATCTCAATTTTTAATTTGCACTTTTAGATATTCAGTATTATTGGTTTAAGTTTGTACATAACTAAATTATAACAGTTTAAATATCACTTAGCTATTTATGTATTTTGAACTGCTCATATCTTGACCGACTAAAAACTTAGTCACTTTCAAACTTAGACTAAAATAGTGTGGAGATCCGATAAGTGACTCCATAGAGGAAAGGTGAGAAAGTACTTTCCGACCAATTCCAGTGTGTCGAGAATGCATCGGATGAATAAATAGACCGATACATGTGGGAATTTCCATTGATTTGTAGATATTGATCTTTCAGAGAACTCTTTAAGTGCAGTTCCTCTCAATGCTATCGAACCCAAAGAAATTCTTTGATCAGTTTCTTCCGTTCAGAGTATCACTCTCAAATAAATTAAATACTTGTAGAATCAAAGTAAACATTAGTCCTCTGTTGATCAGTAAATGGAATTTACTTTAAAAATGATTCCAGTTTTTGTGATGTATAACTTAATGTGAATTATTCTATTTGGAGCAGATATAATATTGTGAAAGCTCGTTAAATCTTTTATATAGAAGAGAGAATATGCAAGAATCAAATTTATTGATTGGAAAATTTGGATATATGTCCTTTAATATGTTCTATAAAGTGCAAGCTTGGAGGGAAAGCTGGATTTAAGAGGCTTTGACGTGTTTTTTTTATATTAAAGATTTGAATTTGTAAAGAGAATAAAATATTTATAGTAGTAGTTTTATTATATTTGTAGTAGTATAACTATAAAATGATACCTAGTAGTTCACTTGTTAATCGAAAGCAATTTGAATTGATCAAAATACCCGCATGAACTGTATTGTTTACTGGGATATCGATAGAGTAGTACCTACTTTTCTCAACTAATAGATAAAAAAGATCCTCCAAAAACATCCCGAATTGTCTTCAGTTGAGAAATGAAAGTATCATTAGTGTCGTGTAATCATTAGAATAATTATAGTCGGCACTCATTTGTAGTACACTTAAAAAAATCGGAGCTCCTTTGAATTTTTGGAGTGTTGATATACAAGTATCAGAATGCTTACGTTAATGGTCCTTAATACCTAATATAACAGACTTCAGGATGAAGGATAAAGGGATGATAGCTTAGCTGAATTTGTCTGTTATATTAATTATCATCAAAATAAGCTTAGGAGCATTATTTTCATTATTTTTATGTTTAATTATTGATGTTAAAAATGATCAAATTGATTACTGTGTCACTAATTAAATAATTTAAAAAATAGAAATAAATTTAGAGATATAATCTTACCAATCCATAAAATACCATCAGCATTAAGTTCGGTGGCTCCAACATCCGAGGTACCAATTACCGGTTCAGAATTATCGACTTGTAAAGCACCTTGACGTTTATTTCTAAATGTAGGAATTTATAACTAATTAACGTCATTGCAAAACAATTATTACTACTAATTTTCATTAAAATTACCAGTTGTAAAGTCCCTACTAACTACTAAATATAATTTTAAAAAAAAAAGAGGAAGGAAGGATGGTTTTTTTTTATTCTTCTCACCTGTCTACAACCACGACGTGCCATTTGTCATCGTTCACTTTAATTGGATTTTGGATAATTAAGGGTTGTTTCTGTTGTCCTAAATTAAAACTCAGTTCGATGTAACCTTCGACTAGAGCCAATGCCAAATAATCTCCACGAATCGTCGATCCTTTATTGGTCCACAGTAACAAACCATTTGGGCTGTCCGTTCGAAAACGAATTTCGAAACGATTCTGAGTCTCGCCCTTCGACCTGAATCAAGAAAATCCTAATTTTAGATAATTAAAAAAATCAGGACACACACATTCGAGAACGGTGATCTTGGGTTAAATCTGAAAAATTATATTTAAAAAAATACTCAAATTTCTGTTAGTTGTATTGTAGTTTTTGTGGATAAAGACAAAAAGAAGAAGGGAAAAAAATTCGAAGAGTTTGCTTTGTAAACAGCTGGTTTACGTGTAACTAAGAAAATATAATTGGTAGTTAGAGTAAAGTATCGATTATTGAAGGGAGGATTTTATCTATGTTACTGAGTTCTGTACTTTAGCGAAAGTGATTTAGTTAGTAGAATAATTGTTCTTTTAATGTTTATTCATTACAAATTTTTGCCAAAGATTTTGAATTTCCTTATACGACGTGCTTAGTAAGTAGAAGAGAAAGATGAGCAGCATCAATATAAGTGATGAGGAAGAGAAGGATGAGCTTAAGTAATTATCATTTTCATCTTAATATCATCATCATCGGTATTATCACAAACGAGAGATTTCATAAATTCTATTATTATACTTTTTTAAAATTATAATCTGTTCCAATTAAGGCACTTCTGTCGATGACATTTAAAAAAAAAATTAAGTTAATAAAAATAGTCGATTTTACTATTAAAAATTTCATTTTGTGCATGAATATTTTTATTATTCCTTAAGTTTTATTAGAATAATTTACAAAGACGTAAAATTTTTTAGATGTTTATCTAAAAATTTTACATAAACTCCAAAATAAAAAAAAAACTTTATGGTCCACTTATTAAATACATTTTACATAACAGAATTTATGTAAATAATAATAAAATTATTATTCTAGAAAGTTTCATAAATTGTTTTTCAATAGACGAATTTATATTCGAATTTTTCCATCTCATTATGTTAATTCAACACACCAACCGACATCGATACCTTTTATCATGAATTAAAAAAATTCTACAATTTTATATATCATTGCAAACGATATCGGAAGCTTTACCTATTCACCTTACACAGAATAAAGTTTTTTTGTATAAAAAAAAAAGCTATTCTGTAAGATGCCAGTAGTTTATCGCATCACTTAAAGCCTTACTTTACATCCAAACATCCAGACACGATGTATTTATGGGCCTTTTTTTAGATAACTACACAATAGCTGAATATATCGGTATTAAATATTACTTACTTTATATATATTCTGCTGGTTTATAGTCAGGTTATGAAAAAATACGAATATATCTTAAGAATATTCGAATTGTAAGGCATTACCTTTATTGAATTCTATCGTGCATTCACGTATTTTTAGTTGTTGCTAACATTCAAGCAGTTTAAAGTTAAAATAAATATTTAAAAAGTCGAATAATACCTAAAAATTCCATACATTTGTAGTAATAGATGCTCTATTATTATAGAAAATCCTTAGACTTTATTATACAATGTTGTTTTTTTTTGCATTTTTATCCTTTAAAAAACGTTTTTTAGATGATGACATCTCTTAAGAAAGAAGTTAAACATTTATTTGATAAATCTTAAAAGTATATATTTATACTAGATGCTTACAGACTTCAGCGGGACCACTTTGCAGCTTTCACAAAATCATCAGCTTGTTAATTATAAACTTCTTTAGCCTTTTCTAATTAATTAATTAGAGTTTCTTAAATGTGATGAGTGAGAAAAATCGCAAAATAACTCCTCGTGGTCCACACAAAAAAGTATTTTGCGTATTTCTTGTCCATTATTAGTTGTAATCGATGGTAAGTAATCGTAGTCCTATATATAAACTACAAACGAGAAAGGAGATATTTTGGGGTAGATTCTTTTCTTCCAAGATTGCAAACGAATGTCAGGAAATGGAAGAATGCATTGTATCACTATTTCTCAATATCTTTATGAGAGGACACAAGATTAAGGTGGTGATAATGTAGCCATCAGCAGTAGTCGCTGGATCATAAAATGAAGCACGTATATGTGAACTATTATGATAAGAAAGTCTGTAGGAAAATTGCTAGAGAGAATTTTTTAGAATCGAATATTCGAAACCGCTTTTTTTTAGAAGTTATCGAGGAAAGTTAACGATCGTATCAAGAGGGATTTCCACGATTTTTTTCAATAAAATTTGCATTATTTCTTGAATATGTTACGCTATATCACGTAGAAAAAGTACACAATGACACGAGTTAGCGTATATATTAATTAAAATCAATAGAGTTTGCATCGTTTTGCATATCCGTAACGTTAAATAATCGATAGTTGTTAATTAGATGCAGTTTACATACGTTTCTACGACGCGAACACCCTAAAATTCGAAGGTTACGATCATTTTTGGGAGAATTTTCTTATATAAATTGGAGGCCTTATAAATTAAACTTAATTTTAAATTAAGTTAAAAAGAAGATTTATTAAAGCTAAATTAGTTATATAATAGTAAATTTTTCCGTTTTCTAAGTAGTAAGATTAGTAAAATCTTTAATTTTGCCTATGAAATGAATAACTAATTTTCAGATAAAACTTGCTTATCATGAATTTTAATATCAAGAATTTTACAAGTATTTATAATTCAATTTAATTTAATTTAAATATTTATATCAATTATAATAGAGTTAAAATATATATCAATAACGCTTCGAAAAATGACGATTTTTAGCGTCACATGCGTTAAAATCTCCACCTTTATGTCATTTTAAAGCTGTATACAATTAAATTCCGATATTAATCATCATTATCGTTGTAATTATAATAAAAAATATCCAATAAATTCCAATTTAATAACTTAATTTTTGTAATTTAATGAACTTACCAGTTATCTTCTAGTTCATCTCCCTCCTCTCTATAATAAAAAGCACGACATCAAGCATGACTTTAAGGACAATAAATGTTTCAATATATATATATATTTATTTATTATTTTTTTTAATGTACCTGATTGCTAGTTTGCTAGGGAAGCCCAAAAATGTGGATCCATCAAAGAAAACGGGCTGGTCCATCTCTCCTCGTTCCACGTCTGAAAATAAATAAAACTGTGGATTATTGGCATCCGGAATTTACGGCATCAGTTGCACAATTAAGTTTTATTAGTCACTTGGATGTATTTATAACGTTTTATGACTGTAATAAGCGGGATTTAGTGTTATTTCGCTCTAAGGATCTCGAAAGATATCGATATAACTTTGATGTGTCTCAAGGGAACCATCCAAAATATATATTCTTCACAAACTATCGACTTCAGACCATAATTAGTAGATAATTTAATTGCTTGACTCTTAAAAATTCTTAAGATAACACTAAACTTCGTTATCGACACTTACACTTTTCGCATTTCCTCCCTGCATAAGGTATCGGGCATTGGCAGTGATAATCGTTTAATTGAGGTTTGCATATTCCACTGTTTAAACAAGGATTTTCGCTGCAAGGGGGTCCTCGATAGGAACTAACACCTCGAGAATCTTTGGCTATTTTTCTTAGATCTTCTAATAACTCCCCATTGACGACGATCCTCTGTAAAGCACCATTGAAACCCACTGCTACTCCCGATTCGGGATTGATATCTGCAAGATGACGATATCCACCCAAAAATAGCGGTTGATCTAGGTTTAATTCGTTGAGGGGCTCCTGAAAAATGTATTTTTTTAGATATAAAATGAGATTTTTAGATATATATGTATATGGAGTGATCCATTCAAAAAATCAGTAATCCATACTCATAGGGAGTCGAACTTATTCCACATTACAAAATGTGTTGTGGAGTTGAGAAAGATTTTGAATAAATCATTCCAAAAAGACATAAAATGTAAGAATTTTTACTTTAGATTCTCCGTAAACAACAGGTCCATCGTCTAATTGTAAGGTTCCACTTCTTTTGAGCCTCGTAGCTTTGACCACGTGCCAAACATTGAGCGTTACTGGACTTTCGTAACTAAATTCGATAAAAGAAATCTTGAAATATGTATAAATTCAATCATTTGTCACACGTCCGCACTTTCTTTTTACAAATTCTACTGACCCTATATCCGCCATTCCACTTCCTAGGTCATAACGAAACTGGATGTGGCCATTGACTATATTGAGGGAGACGAAATCCCCCCTTCCTGATGCCTGTTGACCATTGTATAATAACATACCATCGGGTGCTCTGGTAAGGAACCAGAGTTCTAAAGTAAATGAATTGGCTATGTTCTGAAGAGTGGGTAATTCTAGAAATCCGTGGCTATCGAAATCAGGAACGAATACGTCATCGTCTAAAAATACATGTTTTATTTTTCAATTTCTATAAAAATGTTATGTAATTTTAAATATAATTAAGTTTCATTAACGTATAATTAAACGGTACTTTCTAATGTAAGAAGATAAGTAATAGGTTCTTTCAAAGAAGAAGTAGAAAGATCCTTTCGATAGGAGTATATAGTAATATCATTTTTATAGGAGTACTTAGAAGGCAATTCTTTAGAAAGGATCTTCAATATTAAATTATAAATAATTTAATAAAATTTTTAAAAATATCTTACGTTACAAAAAACACAAATTAAATAAATACGGATTGTTTTTAGAAAAAGATAATCAATTTTGGACTGAAAAAATCATCGAAAAACACTTACAATTTTCGCACAAACTACCACTTCTTCCAAGTGGACACAGACACGAAAAATCTAATTGTCCTACATGTTGACAGGTAGCTCCTTCATCACATGGAGAACTGGCGCAAGGATCCAAAGGATATTCACAATTTTCTCCTAAAATAATTCAAAAAATCAAATCAAAATTATGAAAAATTTATAATTATATACATTGTTCTATATATTAAACAAGTTCAATGACCAAGTTCTGTTTTCCTAGACAGATCGATGAAGATGCTTTTATGCACTTTTCGACGTTAATTAATTGACTTTATTGTGAAAAAGATGTTTATAAACTGTCTAAAATTTATATTAAACTTTGTAAAATTATAAGAATTCTCTACTGAGGTGTTAACAATCGATAGAAATTGGAGACAAATCAGTTTGATCAGAATCATTAGAAAATACATAGGAGCAAATCTAGATCCGCATCACTTTATATTTGCGTGATAAATTGATATTTTTGGATTGTTTAAAAGAATTTATTCTATAATGAAGATTGATTACATCGTGAAAGACTTTACATGACTCATTAGTCAGAAAAAAAATAAGTTTTTATATACTTTTCGATCTTTTAAACTGTAATTTAAGTGCTCTTTTTTTCTTCTTCTCCCCCTATCTTCGAAACTTAATTTCTTGATTATCTTTAAAAATAACTTTTCTATACGTTAACATATGATGATGCGTAAGGATAAATTGATGCTTAACTTCAAAAATTATTAATTAAACAAACATAAAAGGCTTTTAAATAATGTTAACGATGTTTAATAATACATTAAATTTATTCAAATTAAGGAAGAGATGTTGAATATTGATTTAGAAAATGATTTATTTGATAGAAATTTTTAGATGATGCTGAATTTAAAAATAATTTTTCTAATTATTTATACAGTGAGACGAAGAAAATACATCAAAGGAAGTGTCAAAATGTTAAAAGTGTTTAACATTTTAACCTGTTTACAAACTATTAATTATGTTTAATCTATGAAAACACTTTTACGCATCAAAAAACTCATCAAAGTATAAAAAATAAATTATTTTTTTTTTTTTTATTTCGTTTGCGATTTACATTTTTGTCCACTTTCCAAATTTATGTGTCCAAATTATGAAATTTTTGAATATTTTATAAAGTTTACGGAATAAATAAGTTTTTAAAAATGCAGAAAAAGGTTTACAATTTTTTCCAAAAATATAATTATTTCGTTATACTTTTAGAAAAATGGCATTAAGTCATTACGTTTATTTTTTAAAATGGTAATTATTCACTCATATTTATTCCATAAATTCAGTTATT
The DNA here is from genome assembly GCF_000671375.1 of Centruroides sculpturatus. Taxonomy (NCBI): domain Eukaryota; kingdom Metazoa; phylum Arthropoda; class Arachnida; order Scorpiones; family Buthidae; genus Centruroides; species Centruroides sculpturatus. The sequence continues at coordinate 90,808 of NW_019386032.1, forward strand.
GTAAATAGCAATATTTTTCCACTTTTTCAAAAAAATACAATTACTGTAATTGTTGTAATTTTTAAAAAATGCAATTCTTTTTTTCCGATTTTCCAAAGACTGCAATTATCCTTTCTTATGAATAATTATGAATTATTTTTTGCAATTTTTCAAAAAATGCAGCAATTATTCTCTCTGGTTTTTTGAAAAATGCAATTATTCTTTCACATTTATTTTTAAAAGCACAAAAAATTATTTTCTAGCGTTTTAAGCAATTCTTTACGGAATAAAAACGTTNAAATGACGATACTAAACAATTTTATGGAATTTTAATTTACAAACAGAAAATTTTTTGGAAAATTTCAATTCTTTTGGATTTAGACTCGGACGATAAAAATTGGTAAAGTCAAAATTGTTTATTTCCAGAAAGTTTTCAAAAAAATTAACGTCAAAGAAAAGTAACAGGATGTGAAGTGAAAGGAAGCAATTTTAGAGGGTCACTCTGCTATATTGAAACAGTATATTTTTGGATAGGAGCTGTAAAAAGTATCGACTCCTTTCATCCTTCTCATTCTTCTTTTTTTTATTTTCTAAGTCTTTGATGGTTAAATAACATTTCAAACGTCTGAAAAATTTAATTATCTCGTGATTTTATCCAAAAATTACACCATTTATTATCTTTAAAAAATACTTAATTAAAGAATATACAAGAATTGTGCATCGGCATCGCATCCACTCCTCCGATATTACATGCAACACGCTCGATTTACTTAAACATTATTTTATGAACTGTGGTGCTTTAGATGAAAATTATCGACGAAGAGACGAGCGAGAATTTTTTTGACTTTTTTAGAAATATCTTTTTTAAGAATTTCTCTAAAAAATTTCTTCATATATTCTCCAGAGATGCGACACTTCATTAATGTTATAAAGCGTAAAATGTAAATGTAAGGAGGGAGGAGAAAAACATTTGATTCATTCTATAAAAATACACTCCTAAAAATATCTTTACTTTAAAAAATAAGTCCAGCAACGAGTTGCTTTACTTTCCAGACAACATTTAAAACTGCGTTTGTGGAGCCATCTGTTACGATGTTTTATTATATTAAAAAAACATTTTATATTTTTATTTATTAAAAAAAGATAAAAAGCTTGATTTTAAGGGCACGGATGGGTTTTATAAAAATTATAAATGCTAATAACGAGTAAAATCGTCATAAAGTCCGACCCTACACGACCCTTTTATCTCTACACTCCGTCGACTTTCAACCACCAAAATTTAATAGCATCAATCTTCCTAATACACAAACCTCTGTGCAAAATTTCAGAAATTTTCGACAAAAAGCACAGGAATTATTAAGCTTGAAAGAGGGTGAACAAAATCGTACCCCTCATACACACTAACATCCATACATACAAATAACACCGAATTATTCTGCATTTCTCGATGTTTTGAGGTCCCCTAAGCTAAAAAAGTAAAAATCTGGGGGGTCATTTTTGACCGATCGCCATACCTTTCCTTTGTTTATACATAAAGCCGGAAAAGTAAAATGCACTCCTAAAAATTTCTTTACTTCAAAAAAAAAAAAAGAAAATAAAAAGATTTATTTTCGAAGTTTTTTCGAAGTAAATCAAGATTTTTATGTCGTGAAGACTGTGTAGAACTAAAAAATAAAAAATAAAAATTGGAAATAAAGAAAGTAAATCATTAAGATAGTAATACAGAAAAATATCTAAAAAGAATTTTTTTTTGTTATTATTATTATTCTAAAAACACACAAAAAGTTTGTTTTGTTCTTTTTTTCCTAATAAGTTTTATTTACTTTTGTATATAATTGCATTCGGTGCATAAACGAGATTTTTCAACGTGGAACAAGACGTTGATTGATTATGTACACTTTACACGATTTTCATTACTTTAAAGAAGAAATTAAGTAATTTAACGTCGCATCTAAAAACTCAAATATCTTTTAATTAATTCTGAATAAAGTATGTTGTAATTAACTTCAAAAAATCCATAAATTTTATGGAAATTTTTTTCAAAAAACGCCCTTAATACAAAAAAAAACAAAAAACAAGCAGATTGTGAAATTCAAATAAGCAAAAAAATAAAAAAATACAAATACAAAAAAATAAGCAGATTGTGAAATTCTTTAACTGCAATTAAATTGTTAATTACAGTTAAGTTGTTCATTACAATTAAGTCGTTAATTTCAGTTAAATTGTTAATCGCAATTAATCTTGTTAATTACAATTAATTTTTTTAATTTTAAGCTTTTTAATTACGATTAAGTTTAACGACGTTGAAAACTGTTGGTATCATTCGAAGATAATATGACTTTTTCGAAAACTTAATTGCAATTACTTTTTAAAAATATTTTAATGACGTTCAGAATCAGTCATCGCTGGGAGACTTGCGTTTTTTTTTTTTTTTAGTCTGCTTAATTATGATAGGATAATTAGTGATAAATTACCTATGAAATTCCAAATAGGAAGAGGAAGGATTCGGAACATTACCTGTGTAATCTGGTAGACAATGGCAAGTATACGAGTCTTCTGTTTGTGTGATGCAATTGCCAGAATGCTGACAAGGTAAGGCATTGCAAGGACTATCCAGGCATTCTCCTGTAAAATGCTTCATTATTTTATCATTTCATTATTTTACGTTTCTAGGCTACGAACAATTATTTTTAGGAATATTTCATGAAATTTAATACTACTTTTCAGCGTTTTAAGCATTAAAATATCCATTTACAATAATTCTAAACTTCTTTGTTAAATTTGTACGATTTAAATGCCCCTATATAACGTTTACGAGCTACAAAGATTCTCGAAAGACCTTCTTAAGCATTTAAAATCCATATAAACAGTTTATAAAATGCTCTATAATCTTATATAGCGATTCAAGCTTTAAAAACATCTATAAGGTCTTTTAAATTTTAAAATATTACTATGTTTTAAGCTTAAAATCTTTAAAAAGCTCTAAATACCTCTATATAACGTTTAGAAATTCTGTTAAAACATTATAAGTTCTAAATACTGTACACAGTGTTTTTAAACTTAAAAATTCTTATAAAACATTTCAGTGTTACTACCCCTATATAACGTTCTTAAAATTTATTTTATATGCAAATATTTCTAAACTTTAAAATATATTTATATAATATTTTTGCGTTTAAAAATTCATCTATTACGTTTATAATTGTAAATACCTCTATATAAACGTATAGAACACTTCTATGTATCGTTTTAAGCATAAAATGTTTTAAAAATATCCGTAAAAAACGTTTCTAACTTATGAATTCATGCAAAAGTTGTTAAAACATTTATATAATGTTTTAAATCAAAATTCTTAACCTAAACGCTGTAAGCATTAATTACTTTCTATAACGTTCCTAAACTTAAAAGGTTTAAAAAATTAATACCCACATATAACGTTTCTGAGTATAAAATCCACAAAAACGTTTATAAGTCATAAAAGTCTCTATATAATATTTAAAACCTATAAAACCCCTATATAACGTTTATCTATACTTGAATAAACGTCTTACAAAGTTTCAACGTTGCTTACGATACTTTAAATCACGAAACGATGGAATCAAACGAGGACGATCAATAATTACTTTATATGCGAAGTTAATTAACAAAATTTTTTAAGCGTTAAATCGAGTAAATATAAACATCATTAACTGAGGAAATAATTAAAAATAAATATTTATAAATATATTTTGATGTAAATGAGATAATGACAATTTAGTAAATGATTTATCGATGTTAATTATTCAATGAATATCAATGAATCTCTTTAATGAACTCATTTTTCTAATAAACTCGTCATCCTGTTTATGATACATTTAAATTATCGAATATTCTAATGTATATATATATATATTTTTTTTTCTTAAATTACGCTTTAAAATTGCATTAATTTACTTATTTAGACAATTGTTAATTAGATAAACGCTTAACTTAAACTATTGGTTAGCATTAATTATATTACTTAATTAAAATTTCTGCATTTCTACCTCCATTTTGTAATTAATTCGATGAGTTGTGGCCCTTTGAACAATCGCCCTTGTTTTAAAAAGTCGAATTTAAATGCTTTTATCTCTTAATAAACTTCCTTGTAATGTTTCTAAGCTTTAGAAATTCGTTTTATAAGATTTAAACCTCTTTATAACGCTTCTCAAACATAGAAATTCGCTTTATAAATGAGCAAGCACTGAAACTCTCCTTACGTATGCGTACTTTAAAAATTCCTTTTGAAAAAAGAATAAGCTTTTATAACATCCATAATATTTAGAAATTCATATTATAAACTTCGATATGGTTTAAACCTCTTTATAACAATTCTGACATGTAGAAATTCGCCTTATAAATAAGCAAGTTTTCCTTATAACGTCTCTATGCTTATAGAATTAATTTAGTTTTTAAATTTCTAATATTTAGAAATTTACATGATGTTAAGAAGCTTTAAACCACTTTATAACCCATTATAAACCCTTTATAAATAAGTAAGTTGTAAAACTTTGTATAACGTTTGAGTTTAAAATTTTGTTTTTAAAGTTAATAAACTTTAATTAATATTTTTAAGTTTATAAAATTAATAAGCGTTAAACCCTCTTTATAAAGTTTCTAAATGTAAAAAATTTTTGTTACAAAGTTATTAAACTGTATATCCTTTTATAACGTCTCTAAACGTTAAAAAAACTACCGATATAAAGTTAAAGAGATTTAAAACCGTTTACAACGTTTGAAAATATAAAAATTTACTTCACAAATAAATAAATTTTAAATTCTTCTTATAAAGTTTATGTGCTTTAAAATTTCCTCTAAAAATTTATAGTTTTTAAGACCTCTTTATAACGTTTTCAATATTCTTTAGATTGTTGAACGCTTACAATGCTTATAAACAATAATAATTGGTCTTATAGTATCGTTTTTAATTTTCAGAAAACACATATAACATTTATAAAGTATAAAAACCTCTTTAAAACGTTTGCAGGTTACAAAACAATCACTTTACGATATTTATAAAATTTAAAAACCCCTTTATAGTAATAGAACAATATTTGCAATTTTAAACTTTTTTATGACTTTAATAAACTTTAAAAACTTTATTTTAACGTTTCAGATATATATATATATATATATATATATATATATTTATATAAATTTTTTTTTCTTAAATTACGCTTTAAAATTGCATTAATTTACTTATTTAGACAATTGTTAATTAGATAAACGCTTAACTTAAACTATTGGTTAGCATTAATTATATTACTTAATTAAAATTTCTGCATTTCTACCTCCATTTTGTAATTAATTCGATGAGTTGTGGCCCTTTGAACAATCGCCCTTGTTTTAAAAAGTCGAATTTAAATGCTTTTATCTCTTAATAAACTTCCTTGTAATGTTTCTAAGCTTTAGAAATTCGTTTTATAAGATTTAAACCTCTTTATAACGCTTCTCAAACATAGAAATTCGCTTTATAAATGAGCAAGCACTGAAACTCTCCTTACGTATGCGTACTTTAAAAATTCCTTTTGAAAAAAGAATAAGCTTTTATAACATCCATAATATTTAGAAATTCATATTATAAACTTCGATATGGTTTAAACCTCTTTATAACAATTCTGACATGTAGAAATTCGCCTTATAAATAAGCAAGTTTTCCTTATAACGTCTCTATGCTTATAGAATTAATTTAGTTTTTAAATTTCTAATATTTAGAAATTTACATGATGTTAAGAAGCTTTAAACCACTTTATAACCCATTATAAACCCTTTATAAATAAGTAAGTTGTAAAACTTTGTATAACGTTTGAGTTTAAAATTTTGTTTTTAAAGTTAATAAACTTTAATTAATATTTTTAAGATTTATAAACTCAGTTTATAAAATTAATAAGCGTTAAACCCTCTTTATAAAGTTTCTAAATGTAAAAAATTTTTGTTACAAAGTTATTAAACTGTATATCCTTTTATAACGTCTCTAAACGTTAAAAAAACTACCGATATAAAGTTAAAGAGATTTAAAACCGTTTACAACGTTTGAAAATATAAAAATTTACTTCACAAATAAATAAATTTTAAATTCTTCTTATAAAGTTTATGTGCTTTAAAATTTCCTCTAAAAATTTATAGTTTTTAAGACCTCTTTATAACGTTTTCAATATTCTTTAGATTGTTGAACGCTTACAATGCTTATAAACAATAATAATTGGTCTTATAGTATCGTTTTTAATTTTCAGAAAACACATATAACATTTATAAAGTATAAAAACCTCTTTAAAACGTTTGCAGGTTACAAAACAATCACTTTACGATATTTATAAAATTTAAAAACCCCTTTATAGTAATAGAACAATATTTGCAATTTTAAACTTTTTTATGACTTTAATAAACTTTAAAAACTTTATTTTAACGTTTCAGATATATATATATATATATATATATATATATAAGAATTTACTATGATTATACAGTAATTATTATTAAACTCTTATAATATTTTGAAGTTTTAAAACCCGTTTATAAAGTTTAAAATCACAAACAAAATATGTAACTATTAGCAATAAAGAAGTTATCAGATAACATTTATTATTTAAAATAACCCTTTTACAACGTCTATAAACTTTCTAAACCTCGTTAAAACGTTAACGAACTCTTTAAAAGGTTTAAAAACTATGGAATATTTTAAAGTATCGTAGATATTTTTACAACGCTTGTAAAACCTCCTTATAACGTTTACACTCTAAAAAAACCCTCTTTATTACATTCACCAATAAAAAAATTCAAATTAAAAAAAAAGACTGAAAATTAACCATAGAAAACGGAAAAATAAAGATGCTGCACGCGCCTTGATCATTAGTTAAATGACTAGACGTAGATCGAATTTCAGCGGGGTTATTACAGAAATACGATTTAATTATTACATTATTAATTAGAAAGGAGAATTTAATTAAGAATTTTATTGTTATTATTATTATTATCATAATTACTATAACGAACTTACTTATCCCTTTTCCTTTCAGGACATCCTTGGATGCTGGAAATTTAAGGTTAACTTCTTTTCTTCCAACTCTTAATCTTCTGATGCAACCGATAAGACCACCTTTAACTCCGATATTATCGAAGACACTGATCAAGAACGAGAAGAGAAGAAAGCCATTAAGTGTGTCTCGTTAAAACAGACGCTTTGTCTCGCTGATAATCGGATAAAGAAAAGATTTTTCTGATGAACACAGCAAATTTCATCACACAATTGTATCGTATACGAAATTGGTTTAACCTAAATACCAGAATTATCTCGATTGAATTTGATTTAGCTATACTATAACATAATTCTCTACTCTTCATATATATATAATATATGTAACACTATAATTATATAAAATAATAAGCAAACTACCCTTTGTTATCCGTTGGGACGTATCCTAAAAATAGATTTTCTCCAAGATCCAATGATTTTAGCACTCCTTCGCTCCTTCCTGCCACGTCTTCTTGACCTTCTAGTGTTAGCATCCCATCTCTTAAATATCTTTTTGCAACTAGTCGATGGAAACGACCCGCTTGTAGCCTTTGTGGTGATCTCAGTATAACTGGGCCACTTCCTAAATTGTATCTGTTGATAGTCGACTTCCATCAATTTCTGTCATTTTCATTACCCTCTCACTCAACTTAACGTTAAAATTTTACGTATAAATATAGAAAATATGATTTAAATTATTAAAATTATCTACATTTTTTTCTTATTAATTTTAAATTACTTAAATTCACATCTAAAAATCATCCTAAAACGTAATTATACGATTATTTCACATTTATTTAAAAAAAACAAATATTTTATTGTAATTATTGAGAAAATTCTGTCATTGTCGGTTTGAAAAAATACAATTATTTTATTTTAAATATTAGAAAATAACATAATGTTTTCTACGTTTTTTAAAGCGATTATTTTTTTAAAAAATAAATGCAATTAATTCTTTCGAATTTATTCCAAAAACCTCAATTACTAACAATTACAGTTGTTAGAAAAATGAAGTTATTATTTAATGTTTATTCTAAAAAAACGCAATTACTTTATTACGATAACTAGAAAAATGGCATTATTTTTTACATTTCTTCCAAAAAAATTCAATTATTCTATTTACAATTATATTGTAAGAGAATTTTTATAAATTACAAAAGAAGTTTTTAAATTTGTAAATTGAAATTTTATCAAGAATCTAAAAAAGAAATTTGCTATTTGTTGGGTCAACAGAAAAATTCCTTTTTTTTTTTTTTTTTTTTNTATTGTAATTATTGAGAAAATTCTGTCATTGTCGGTTTGAAAAAATACAATTATTTTATTTTAAATATTAGAAAATAACATAATGTTTTCTACGTTTTTTAAAGCGATTATTTTTTTAAAAAATAAATGCAATTAATTCTTTCGAATTTATTCCAAAAACCTCAATTACTAACAATTACAGTTGTTAGAAAAATGAAGTTATTATTTAATGTTTATTCTAAAAAAACGCAATTACTTTATTACGATAACTAGAAAAATGGCATTATTTTTTACATTTCTTCCAAAAAAATTCAATTATTCTATTTACAATTATATTGTAAGAGAATTTTTATAAATTACAAAAGAAGTTTTTAAATTTGTAAATTGAAATTTTATCAAGAATCTAAAAAAGAAATTTGCTATTTGTTGGGTCAACAGAAAAATTCCTTTTTTTTTTTTTTTTTATTTCGTTTGCGATTTACATTTTTGTCCACTTTCCAAATTTATGTGTCCAAATTATGAAATTTTTGAATATTTTATAAAGTTTACGGAATAAATAAGTTTTTAAAAATGCAGAAAAAGGTTTACAATTTTTTCCAAAAATATAATTATTTCGTTATACTTTTAGAAAAATGGCATTAAGTCATTACGTTTATTTTTTAAAATGGTAATTATTCACTCATATTTATTCCATAAATTCAGTTATTGTAAATAGCAATATTTTTCCACTTTTTCAAAAAAATACAATTACTGTAATTGTTGTAATTTTTAAAAAATGCAATTCTTTTTTTCCGATTTTCCAAAGACTGCAATTATCCTTTCTTATGAATAATTATGAATTATTTTTTGCAATTTTTCAAAAAATGCAGCAATTATTCTCTCTGGTTTTTTGAAAAATGCAATTATTCTTTCACATTTATTTTTAAAAGCACAAAAAATTATTTTCTAGCGTTTTAAGCAATTCTTTACGGAATAAAAACGTTAACAAAAACTTAAACATTTTAAAATTCGGTTATTTCTATATTTTCCATGCAATTTTCCACGGTAAAATGACATAGAAATTTGTTCAATTTTAGGGAAAATTTTGTTTTTTTAAAATAATTTTCTAACCTGAATTCAACGTATCCATCTTTAATAGCTAAAGATACAAAATCTCCAGCTCCAGTCGAAGTTTGTCCATTGTAGAGGAGGATGCCATTATTAGAAAACGTTCGAAATTCCAGCTCTAAAGACAATCGAGTGTAAGCTTGTAAACGATGAAACTCTAAAAAAGACGTTCCAGAAAAAGCGGGTACTTCTACTGGAGTATCTGTAATAAAATAAAAAAAATCGGATCAAAAAAATATCTCCAGTAGCAGCTAAATGTATGACGTAAACCTCGATTTACCATCGATGATGGGACGAGCTGTGGTTGGTCCTGTGCTTAAAAACAAATTTTCGGGTAAACTTAGAGTAATGTCGCGTGTAGATTTGGATTCGTATTGCTCCGATGTAGTTTTTTGTATGGTGGACCTCCGAACTGGACCCGCTGTTGGTGATGTGGCACCGTCTGAACATAAGAAAAAATGTAAAATACTTTAAAATTTTTCCCTTTCCATCATCCCTTATGTAGACTTATCTTTAAAAATGTGTTTTTTAAATTGATGTTATTAAAAAAATACAGCTTTTTGAGTATAATATCGGTAAAAACACAATTTTTTTTTTGCATAAAATCAAACAAAAATGCAATTTCTTAGCTACATTTTTTGCGTTATTAGAAGCTTTTTTATTAATTTTTCTAACGATTTTTTAAATAAATAAACAAATTATATCTAACGAGCAATTATTTGGGCTGCAATTTTTCGTCAGTGTTCTCAATTGTTTAGTGTCTTGCCCCTGGACATCATACGTTTCCTGTTACCAATAGTGAGTCGTGCCGGTCGTGTATCTAACTCAGTTCAGGGGAAAATTTTGAATTGAAATAACGTAACATCAAGTCCTAACTGGAAGTTATTATATAGTTTATCGGAGTTTCCTGCCCTTAATTTTTCCATATTTAGTCTCGACTTTTGTCTACCTAACTCTCTTCTCGAGATTAAGGAAAAACAGACAGGCAGACGGACGACAGTGAGAACTATCGGTCTACAATATTGTCAAATTATAACCGAAAAATTAGAAGTCTTCCTTTAATAATCCCAATTTAAATTTAAATATTATATAACAAATATTGTGTTTTTTAAAATTGACTTGGATATAGTTTACTCTAAAAAAACTGCACTTTTTGTATAAAAACTCATTCAAAAAAGCACACATTTTTACACCTTTAGAAGCTTTCTAGCAATTTTCTAATGATTATTCCGATAAATAAAACTTTTGCCATTTAACAAATTTAAGTATTTTCTTAGAAAAACAACAGCAAATATTGTTTTCTTTGTTTTTTGGAAAGAAGATCCTTTAATGGTATATCCATTAATCACGTAGATTAACGTAACTTGTACCTAACTAAAGGATTTTCTCGGGAGTATTTCGTGATCACTAGCCGTAAATTCTGCATCCAAAAATAGCAAAAATAATTTTAAAAAACTGCAATTTCTTCAAATAAATTTTAAGTTTATGTTTGTTTATTATATTTTAACAAATTATTTTTCAAGGCTTGACTACGTTTTCCAAAAAAAAAATCCTTAAATTTTCGTCACGTCGCAGGAAGTAACAACGTGTTTTTTTAGAAATTTCATTACGATGTGACTTCGATTCGTCCATAAATAATTCCTTCATGGAAATACAAAATTACTTTTTGCATATGTTTTCTTTTTCCTTTTGTATTTTTAGAAATGAAATTTTTATTGAAATTTAAATTTTTCATGTTTTTCTTATCACGAAATGTTAAATTTAATAAGTAAAAATTTCTTATAAACATAAGATTTAAACAGTAAATAATTATAAATTATATATTATTATTATTATTATTATTATTATTATTAAATTCTTTATAAGTGTCTAAAATATCTGTTTGCATTTCTACTTCTTTCTGATGACTTTTAATGATTATCTTAACGTTTATAGATAGAAAAATTCTTAAAAAATACTCCGCTTTTCCAAAAAAATATTAAAATATGTACATTTCTATCCATCTCTGTGATTTTTAATGATTACCTCTGTGTTTTCAGATACAGAAATTCTCGTAAAACACTCCAGTCTTCAATAAATCAAAAAGAAATCTGCATTTCTTTTTCCTTTCTAATGATATTAATGACTATTCAAGTATTTTTAGATGCAAACGTTAGTTTAAATCCCTCTAAAAACATTTTACCCTTCAGAAATATCGAAAAAAAATTTATTAAAAATTAATTACAAAAAAATCAGTCCATCGACAAAACGTCAAGTCATCCGCATCCTCCCAATATTTTTTTGTAAAATCTAAAAAAAAAAATTCCTCTTCTCCAACTCTTAATTCCGCACACAAAGAAATTATAATTTTAGTTATTATCTAAAAAAAGTATTATTTAGTCAATATGGAATATTGGAAAACGTTTAAAGTCACATGACTTTTAGTACAAGATCGTAATTTTATTTTATTTGAAGGAAGGGAAAAAAAACACTTTTCAAATCAATAGAAAAGTAGAAATATTTATTTTTGAATCGGTGTTTTTTTTAGAAAATCATAAAAAAATATATATGCTTTGATCAATTATGAATGCCATATTATGGGTTAGCTTTTATTGCCAATTGGCAAATAACATAAATGGTATTATAGCCCTTATCAAAAAAAAAAAATTAATGGTTCCGATAATGTTTGATCGATAAAACAAATCATTTCACATATTTATCTTCTACTGATATGATACTTTACAATTATTTCCAAGTAGACTTTTTAGATATTTTAAAGTGAATTTTTTAGAAAAAATTTTAAATTTTTTGGAATTTTTAAATTTTTTAATGTAATTTTTAGAGAGGAATTTAAATGTTTTTTATTTTGTACTTTTTGGATAATTTTAGATAATTTTTGGATGTTTTAAAATGAATATTATAGAGAAAATTAAAGTATTTAGAAAGTTGCAATTAGGAATATTTAAAAAATCATAAATTAAATTATTATTATTTTTTAGTATTTTAAAACATATTTAGATAATTATAAAGTAATCAGTAGAAAAGAATTAAAGCATTTTTTCAAATTTTTTGAATTTTTTTAAAAATCAATTTTGGAATATTTTTGAATTTTTTTAATTAAATTTTTTAAAATATTTTAAATTAATGTATTTAAACAGTTTTATTAGTTACAATTTAAAATATTCGTTTCAAAAAATTCAAAATTAATTTTTAAAATTATAATTAAAATTATTTTTTAAAAAC
>NW_019386032.1:103865-115932 GCF_000671375.1 Centruroides sculpturatus
TGCTCTGATAAGCTATTCATATTTTTTTTATTTAGAATAAAAAAATTAATTTAAAGTAAAAGGTACCATTAATATTGTTTATGATTTACAGTACCTGAATGACAAGGACCAAAGTTCTTGACTGTAATAGGTTTCTGGTATCTACAACTGAATAATTTCAATTGGCATTCAGACCCATAGGTACTTCCATCAGAACCACAAACGGGACTACGATTATCTTCGGCTGTACATTTGAAATTGCAGAAGCATTGGGCTCTGTTTCCTTTTTCTCTACAAGTAGCCCCATGAGAGCATTTCAATTGGGCGCACGAACCCGTGACTGGTCCTGCTACCGATGCTGGAAAGAAAGGAAGAGAAAAAAAACACAAAAGTAACAATATCGATTTGAATTTATATATATTTCTAAGGAAAAATAATCTAACTTCTTCCTCTGCAGATGGTTTTTTTTAGAAGTCAAAAACTGGCTTCAATTTTTCTTCTTTTGGTATTTTTTGAAAATATGTTTAAAGTATATAAGTATCAAAAGTTTAATGTTAAATATAAATGCGTATTTTTTGAATTTTTATGTAAATTTATTCACACTTTATACACATTTTTTTAAAGGAATGTATCAATTTGGACCTTTTTTTCTGTACTTTTTTTAAATTGAAAATTTTATGATGCAGTTACTTAAGGAGAGATGGCAAAATCTTCTTTTCTCATCTTACATACAACTTTATATATATATATTTATATAAAGTTGAAACCATAATCTCAAAATTGGATTTCAAGCGAAATATATAAAAATACTTTACGAATCCTTATATATTGTACTAGACAATAGTTATTTTTATAATAGTAAGAAAGTCGTTATCACTATACCATCCGAACATCCTTCGGGACCTAGTACTGTTTCTTTAAATGGACACACGTCACACTTCATGCCTTGTATACCGTGTTTACAGACACACCTTCCTGTCATCTGTTCGCAGTCGTCTCTGACAGATCCATCGAGGCTGCACTCGCAAGCTATCAAAAAAGAATTTAAAAAATATACAATTAAAAAATCGAATGAAAATTAAAGATGGTTGCACTAATTACAAAGTATAATTTAGTTGGAATTAAGGGGGATGAAACCGCCTGCTAACGAGAATCTAATAGAAAGTCTCGTTTGTATGGCAGATGAAAGAACATTAGAGAAAATGACAGATAAAAACTAAACTAACCTATGATTCCTATTCGAATGATGCATTTACTATTGATCCCATTTATAGATCGATAAGTAAATTTTTTCAACGTATTTTCAACGTAACGATTCGTTTAATTTGTTACTTATCTATTATTTACATCACAAATTTGAATTTAAATTTACAATCGTGTTTTCGAGATGATGAGGATGCCGGAGGAGTGATGCATTTATATGTATTTTATATGTATCGTTTATTCCTTCATTCCAGCTTCCAACCCCAAATTATCCATCAACTATATAAAGCTAAACGACTACGTAACGATAATTATTCATTAATTAGTATTATTTGAAGTTTTGAATAATATTTAATGTTATCCAATCATAAATTCTTAATTAAAGAAAGATTAATAAGAGTCGTTGACACTAATAACGTTATAATTCAGTTTAATTACTATACGAGCTTATATTTTAAAATTATTGTTGTAAGACGGTATTAATTATCATTTATACAGTTTTTGTAAATACAAAACATAAAATTAAGATGTCTTTGGTTTTATTAATCAAGACTACTCGAAAAATAAATTCACAAAAAGGAGGAGGATACAGAGGAAAAAAAGCAAGTTCGGAGAAGATTGTAATTAGATGTCGTGTCGTGACACGCGAGATGAATTACATTTTTTCTTGCTATTTTTCTAATAAGTGATAAAAGAAGAATCTCCAACTCACGAATGCATCCTGTGCTTCCTTCTGCAATCTTATGAAGACCCCAAAATCCAGGCTCGCATCTATCACAACGAAGACCACCCACTCCTGGTTTGCAAGGGCATTGTTTAGTTACAGGATCACAACTTTGATCATAAGAACCCAGCCTGTTGCAATTACATATACCTAAAATGATTAGATCAATAATTATCTAGGATATAAATATCTTAATTTTATTACTTGAATCATGAAAAAAATTTTTTTATTTTCTTACAACGATCATTGATTATAAAAAGAATTGTTTGATTAATCAGAAACAAGTTACAAGAGTTCCGGCATTCCTTTCGATCAATATTGGTTATTGGAAAAGTAACTGAACAGACATCTTTTTATTACTTTCCCTCCTCCATATTTTAATTATATTCTCTAGTTTATGGTTAGGAGAATGTTTAATCAATATATATTTTTAAACAAAAGTTTAATCCACAAATGTATTTTTTAATATTTTTAAACAGTCGAAGAACCTTAGTTTAATTTTAGATTTAGGATAATAATTTTAATATCTACTCTCGATTTTATAAGATTAACATAACTGTCATCTGCAAATTTAAATTTAAAATTTTCTTACTGCTAACAACTGAATCAATATTTGCCATATTCTTATTTTGTCAAATACGTGACATTCCATGGTAGAAATCCATTCGGATATTAATCGATCAAGGAGTCTTCTACGTTATTAATCGTTTTATTGGCTAAACTACTTTAATGTATATGATATCTGTAATGAAACTCATAAAATTAATTATAGTTAAGTATTAACCATTCCCTTCTACGATTTAATGAGTAAAAAAAAATTAATTTTTCTATCAACTAAATTAGAAAATCTTTAAAAAACGATGATTTATTATTTAAAAAAATAAGTTAAGTTGCAGCTTAAAATAAATAATTCTAGCTTCTCTTTAACTATATTTTTTTTCCTTTGGAGACTTCTGCTGTGATTTGAGAATAAAGATTATTATCAAAACCTGGTTTTGTTAGATGCAGCGAACGAATTTTTTTTAAGGAAAAAAAGTCAAAACACCTGTTGTGAAGATAATATAAAATATTAATATTAAACTCGCGGCTTTTCTTTTGAATGTAGAAGAATAAGAAGCTGAAGATAATTACTTTTATAATTAATCAAAATTGACTATATTTGTTAACTGACAGAACTTGCATTTTTTAATAAGGAAAGGAAGACTTTTTACATTAACTTAATCAAGAATAATAAGTATTTTATCAAATAAAATTTTAACTGTAAATCTTATGTTTAATATTAGGAAATATCAAGGATTTATATTTTATTAAATTTCGAATTTTTATCAATATTTCTGACGGAACCAGAACAATTTACATTTTCTTTGTATACGGCAATCGATTGATTGATTCTTCTCTATATCTCGTCTCTAGTGGTTATTTATTAAACGTGGTAGAAAGATTCTTCAATACTAATTGCTACATTATTAAATTATTAAGAAATTAATTTTCTAGATTGCTTCTAAATGTTAAAGACGTGCCGTTTCCCCTGTAAATGTTGCTTCTCCTTTCGAACCACTGTTAGGAGGAGAAGCCGATATCCTTACATCTGAAATGTTACTAACGTCTCTGACGCTAAAAATAAAGTTTAGTCTATATTACAGTTACATATATGTGTTAAATGGATACGACATAAATTATACAAATAAAATTTATGATTTGTGATATATAATTTATGGCTACTTGTTAATTATATATCATAATCATAAATCATACACAGTATATGATTTATGATTTATATACTAAACTATGATTAACGATTATTGTAATTATTATCTTTTCCTCTTAAAATAGACTTGTAATTAAGTTTCTATCATCTACAAGCGAACTTACTAGGACAACCAGCATTTTGAACACCCTGAGCTATAGTTTTTCCATCAGGACAACAGCCGTAAGTCGTTTCTGCACAATTTTCTATCGAAATTACTGAAAATAAATAAATTTATAGCTAAAATATGATTTTAAAAAACAAATTTTCTTTCGTTAATTTTTAATATTTACTCTAATTATGTGAATTTTTTAAAAATTAAACATTTATATTTACTTTCCCTGCAGCAGGTCGCGAAATTTGCTGATTTGTGACAAAAACTATTAGGAGGACATCTTTTCCCGCCAGGACCGTCTCCACAGTAATACTCTTTACCAGTTAGAGGATCAAGAAGAGGAGGTTCTCCTTCGCAAGGCACAGTCAAGACGTCTGCACAGATACAATATTCCTTGTGGTCACCTTGACACAGTACATGGCAAAAGCACACCTATTGTCAACGAATCTCACAAAAAAAAGATCTTGTCACACGAACATCGCCGAAATTCTTACCTCCGCATTTTTCTAACGAAACAAGGATTATCTTGTGCTGTTGTCTACACGCTTCCTCTCTTAGTTTACAGTCGTTGTCATACAATCTTCCATCAGAACCACAGATAGGTTCTCTCAAAGAAGGGCATTGGAAATGACAAGCACAGTACGGCAGACCATCCGAATCGTAATCGCATAGTCCTCCAAACTGACAAACCTTATCACATTTCTGGCTAGAAGGACCTAAAACTGTAAAATTTTAAGATTTATTTCTACGTGAAGCTATAATTCAATAAGTTATATGGAGTAATTCTTACTGTCTACATCCGTTTCTCTAGCATCTTCGCATTCTCCATAGAATAGGGCAGTGAGTTCCTGAGTTATTTGGCAAGATGCACGTTTCATTTCGCATTCGTTGTTGTATGTGGTGCTATCGTTGGCACAGACTGGTTCGTAGGAATTTGGACATTCAGTAGGACATATGCAGTGACCATTTTCGCATCTGGCACCGTATTTACAATGGACATTTAAACATAAGTCTAAGTAGAGAAAAATGCTTAAAATATATCAAATTTTTAAAAATATTTTAAAACATTTTACATTAATAAATCGACATTTTAGCGTTAAAAATTTAATATAATTTTCTAAGATTAAATCAATTTAGAAGCATTTAAACAAATTAATAAATATCATAAATTATGAATCTTTATTTAATAAAACGATAATTTTTTTTAAAAATTATTATAAATATTATAGATAAATGTTTTATTTATACGAAAATTAATCGATTATAAATAATTTTATTAACGCTTAAAGTTAATTATAAGTCAACTCTCGTTAGAATATTTTTAAATAACTTAATTAACGAGTAGCATCATCTGGTGATACGAGAAACAGTCTAGACGTAGAAGAGATATTTTTATAAAAATTTTAATAATATTTTGTAATTAAAAATTAACTAAAATAACGATTTTTACCGCAAATTCCCTTGGAAGCTACCATGACATATTGTTTCTTTTTGCAAGCAGAAACCCTCATTTCGCATTCACTATTGTAAGTAACACCATCAGTTCCACAGACGTGTGATTCTACCTGAAACATTAAGTTTTACCAAAAATACATAAAAATATTCTTATTTCCAAGCGAAATAAACCTGATTTCTACACGAAACAATTGCATTAAACTAATGAAAACGCGTGTAACTTCAAATAAAATCGATAGATTCATAAATTCTTAACTTCAGAAAACCAAAAAGTATAATTAAAATAAAAAACTCTAGTTTAAAATTCCCTTCAAACATAATTCAATTTATATTCTATATGCGATTTAGTAAAAGTTTTAGCTGGAAGGAAGAATATGGAGTGAAAGCTAAATCAGTACATCCAACTGTATATTTACATCTAAAAAAAAAACCTAAAATTTTATATTCTAGAATCTAAAAAACCCCTATTTTCACGTACATTTACTACAAGGTAATTTATATTCCACTACAATATATAATTATACGTTTAAATGAAAGCGGAGTTAAATATAGTAAAAGCTATTTCCTCTACATCACTCCAATGCTTTCATTACAAATGCCAATGTTCTTAATCGCTTGATGTTGTTACTATGGCTTATAATAAATTAAGTTTAAATAATTACTTTTCAAAAGTATTAATTACGTATGCTTTGTATGTTATACACCTATCTACATAATTTATTTAAGTATGAAATGATTAAAACTTTGGAATTTTTTTAAAAATTTAATCGAGTGTAATGTGTTTTTTCCCCTCCATTATTTTCATTTAAGATGATAGAAAACTTGAATTAAATAAATGAAAAATTGATGTTGGAGATGAAGAAGTGATGCTGGAAAAGTTTTTCTTTATCAGCATCACTTTTGTAGGAAAATTTACAAAAAAAATTTAATTCATAAAAATAGAATTTTGACCCTAGAAAAGTTTGCAAGAATACAATTTTAAAGTTGAAAAAATCTGAAAAAAAAATATATTATTAATTTTGATGTTGGAAAATTTTACGAAAATAAAATTTGTAAAAGATGGAATTTTTACTTTGAAAAAATTTAAAAATTCGAATTTTCTATTATAAAAAGGAGAAGATAAATTTTATAAAGATAAGATTTTGATGTTTGAAAAATTAGAAAATGCAAATTTTTGATGTGGGAAAAACTTGCAAAAATAAAATTTATAAAATATTTTTAAAAATTTCGACGCTAGAAAAATTTATAAAAGGTAAATTTGATGTTGAAAAATAAGATTTTTACAAATAAAATTCAAACGTTGAAAAAATTGACAAAATATAAAAATTTTGAATCGAAAAAAAAATCACAAAAGGTAGAGTTTTTGCAGTTGAAAAATTTAGAAAAATAAATTTATTTTTTTTAAAAACTTCAAAAAGTTCACGAGAAAAGAACAAAATATTCTTATTTTTATTAAAATTCATTAATTTTAATTTGATTTAATGGAGAATCTACCCTCCTCCTCCTTTTTTTTTTAATTTAAAATTTTTCTTTTGTTTGTATTGGTTAAATAGAATAAGTTTTAAGTATACAACATAAATAAAAAAGAATCTCTATTGATCTCTTTCGTTAAGTTGGCTTAAGACGTATAATTTCCTGTTCTAAAAGATTTTTCCTGTTTCTGTTGCTTTCTATGATTGATTTTTTACTCAAATTGCAAATTTATTCCGTGACTCTTTACTTACGCAACGATATTAAGCAAAGGATCGACTTAGAACGAAACCAATTATGATGCTAAGTATGCCAAGAATTATTATTAGGAGAAAGTATTTTACTGTGAAAAATCACCTTCAAGAAAATGAAACATTTCTTTGATCTAGAAAAGTAAGGAAATTACACATCCAGGGATGATTTATATAGTGAACTAGTTAGAAATCTTTAAGAAAAAAATGCACTTTCTTCAATGTATCTTATTTCTTAATTTAGAAAATAATATAAATCCCCTTTAAAATTGTTCACAAAGTCATTTTTTCTAAGTTCAATTTTGTCTAGGATATAGAAGAGACAGTAGAAAATCCAGTAAAGCACAAAATATTCTTTGAATATGTCAGTATTGGCATATTGGGAGATCTTATATCTATCTTTATATATCTCCTAGGCATCTTTGGTGTGTATTTCCTGTTTAAATGCAACAGAAACTACAAATATTGTCTTTTAAAATATGTTTTTTGTATATTTACTATATACAGTATATATATATAACACGATATTTTGAAGTGCGGTTGTGTTGGATTTAAGAAATGTCAATAGGATAATTTAAAATTTAATCGAATGCATTTATTTATTTTTACTTTTTTTATATTCTTTTCATTTCGTGTGTAAAAAAATATTTAAATTAAGTAATGAAAAATTGACGTTTGATTAAGCGGAAAGGTGCTTTTGATCTTTCGTAATATTTATCAGGTTGGAAAATTTGCAAAGTGGAAAAGAATTTTAATGTTGAAAACTTCAAAAAAAGTAAAATTTTAATGTGATAAAATTCAGGAAGATCATTTTTAACGTTAAAAAAATCCAGGAGAGCAAATTTTAACTCTATTAAC
The DNA here is from genome assembly GCF_000671375.1 of Centruroides sculpturatus. NCBI lineage: Eukaryota > Metazoa > Arthropoda > Arachnida > Scorpiones > Buthidae > Centruroides > Centruroides sculpturatus. The sequence continues at coordinate 111,668 of NW_019386032.1, forward strand.
TCGAGCAAATTTTAACGTTGGAAAAATTTAGGTGAGTAAATTTTAATGTTGGAAAGTTCAGGAAAGTAAAATTTTAATATAATAAAATTTAGGAAAATAAATTTTTACATTGGAAAAATTCCTACAGATCGTAGGAACGTTGAAAAAATTTTGTAAGGTAAAATTTTGATGTTATAATATTTAGGAGGGCGCATTTTGACGTTGAAAATTTTTTTAAAAAATACAACTTTCAATACTGATAAAACTTCTTGACAATAAAATTTTAACGCTAAAAATAATTTAAGAAAGAGTTTTCAAAGAAGAATTTCAAATTATTACTAATATTCATTAACCTTAATTTAATTTAATGGCTTTTTGGTTTTTATTTATTTCTTAGTTCTCTATTTGCATTGGTTAAAGAAGAAAAAAATGATAAGTAAACAAGAAGAACAATCTTTATTTGAATTCACTCGTAAACTTAACTTCTTTTTTCTACATCTGTAAATTTAAAATTTTGAACTTTAAAATTACGATCTTTACCTTTATTCTAAGATGCTAACTTTCAGGGATGCGCTCCACAACTTCTCTAGCATATATTAAAAATGAGGAGAGGATCCTATTGGGATTCGATTCTACACACGCATGAATAAATTTAATTATCTTATACTTGAATAAGGTATTTTTCGTTCGATTCAACTACTCTAACTGAATCTTTCTTAACAATTTTATATATTTAATAGGATTCAAATGATCTCGTTATATTAAACCGTGCATAAGAAAAGAATCTTATTATTTTATCAAGGTATTTTTATACAATTGCTGGAGAAAATTCTCATTTTTCCCCCCATATAAAATATTGTAGAAATTTTAAAAAATTCGTTTTAAATCGATAATTACTTTGACGATATTTTTGGTAATTTTATATTTTTTAAGGTAAAAAACAGCGGAATATTGTATATTTTTTTGATCGATATCCACATTACTAATAGTAGAGCAATCTGTCTCTGAGATGGATAACTCTATATTCTTGATAGCCTCTTTACCTTCCTTCAAAAATAGCCTATTTTGGAGAAATAGCTATCATTTCTCCACTTCTTTATTTTCTTATTGCTATAATTATTGGTATGAGTCTGTTGCTCTTTCTTATATATATATATATTGTTTCTCTTAAAAAAATCCACTTTTTCTAGCTTCAGATGCACGTAAACTCCTGCTCTTTTTTAAAGAATTAATGATCAGTTTAATAGACGTTACCTTTATGCACGAATGAGGACAAACACACTTGGCTTCTCCATGACCTCCACTCTCACAAACTGCATAGAATTCGCAGTGTTTGTTTTCACATCCACCTGTAAAAACAAGACTTAAATACAGATTCAACAGTTCGAAAGCAACACATTTAAAGATTCTTGAACTTAAAAATAATAAGTAAAGAAAGAAGAATGAAGTGAGAAAGAGAATGTATAAATATTCATTTTGGATGAAAGTATCTTCTAATGAATATTCATAGCTCTTGAGTTTCGTAGTATAACAAAGATTTCTTAAGTTCCTTCCCCTCTTTCTTACACTCCTCGTTCATTGACCGACCATAAAATCTCGGATCCAATATCAAGTTGAGTGACACTTGGATAACAGTTCTCTCTCTAACGACGTCGTTCTACACTAGGTATACACGTACACGGGGATATATTGAAGCTGACACGAAAGATATACATTTCTAAATATTGAACCCACTCCTCGTCTTTCTTAACAACAGTTTTGAGTTTTTAAGCATCCCATCCATTACCATTTACCACCTTTCTTCGAGCGATTTAGATGCAAGTCCTTTTATAGATTTCGCATTGGGATGAGTTGGAGGTAATAATATAAACTGAGATTATTTGTTTATTTTTTTTTAGTTTTTTACTTAGATAAATATATATATTTTCCGAATCTCTAAACTAGGTAATTTAAGTATCTGGGCTATCGAATCGATAAAAACTTTCTAAATTTGAGTTGCTCCGCGTGACAAATGGTCGAGTCACCTTCAACATTTCACCTTAATTGAACCGAGCGATGACTTTCCACCCCTTAATGACGTCATTTTGACACGTGACAGAGCTAGGGTGTGGTCGAACAAACACGTGTTAGTCGGGGATGTCTGGAGAAACCGAAAATTCTTAAGAGGATTAAGGGATAAATTTCCGAAAAGAATAATAAAAGTAAGAAAATAAAAAAGGAAAAAAAAAATGTGAGCGAGCTGCTGGACGTTAAAAAAGTAAAGCAAATTTTATGAGAAAATGAGTAAAACTTTGTGTTTTTTGATAGTTTTTAAAGGTGGTCAATCAGCAAAGTGAGTTGGGAACACTAGAAGAATAGCAAAACCAAGGTAAACCTTAACAGAATTTTAAACGTTAAGCTGTTTTCCAAACATTTTATCTTGAAAGGATACAATTTGAAGCTAGTGCACGACATCCAAAAGGGATTAAAGATCATAAAAATTTCTTTAAAATTACTTTAGAAGTAATTAAAAAAATGAAAAAAGCAAGACCTTTTACGCTCCAACACCAACTAATTCAACACCTTTAATGTGAAAATTGATTGCATCAGCTCTACTTGTAAAGGATTTTATTTAAAATGATTAAAGAAAATACTCACTACACAAGCCGCTGTAAGCAATTTTAATATCCTTTCTTTGTTCGCACGCTTCTTTTCTTAGTTTACATTCGTTAGTATAAGAGATGCCATCGGTGCCACACACGGGTTGAAATTCTTCCGAACAAGAAGGACACTCGCACTCGGCTCGACCCGACTGTATTGTACACACGGCTCCAAAATCGCAAATGTGCTTCTGACAAGCACCGTCCTCACCTGGAAAATTTGAAGATTACCTTCAGCTCTATTGACGTAACACATTTTAATCATAATAAAGCGCGAGATATTTTAATATAATTAACTTTGATGAGTGTTTTAAATAATTAAATATCTTTCGCATTAGATTTTTTTCCTCTCTTTCAACTCTGGCCTTCTAGAAGTCATCTATGCCACCGTTTCCTCTGTAGTAATTTGTAGCGTATACGAAACTACCTGAATGATCCGCACATGTAGTATTTAGAGCTTATGATATTACCTAAATGATGCAATATTTAGTGATGTGTAGAGCATACAAAGCTATCTGAATGATGCTGTAGTAATACGTAGCACATATGAAGCTACCTGAATGATAGAGTGTACGGAAGTTATCTGAATGATGCCACAACTGTAGCAATATGTTTCGCATACGAAGCTTTCTAAACGATGTTATATTTATAGGACATCAACATTTTGATGCAGCTTATAAAGGGAATAAGGAGAATAATAACTGATCTTAGGAGGTAGAGCCGCAAATTTATTCTTTCTTTTATATTCAGGAAGATTTGGATTTTTCTAAAAACCGAAGAAAATCCTCTTTTTCTCGTAGATTTTTTTTGTGGTTTAGTTTAAACTAACCGGAAAGTAGATACAGACGGCTTATAAATTGCAACGATTTGCAAAATAGGATAGAGAAGTATCGCCATTTGCAATTCAGAAGTCAAGCGGTGTCAGAAAAATCTGGGCAATTCTCTCCTCTTCCAGATAGTGAAGTAAACGTCAAATTCAAAATTCCTACATTTAACCTTCATTGGCCGGCAAAGAATATATGTAAAATACGTCATCATACTTCTCACCTTTATTTTATTACGTCACAAAACTTACCACACACTCCTCTGTAATCCATAGAAACGGGTTGTTGCATGACGCACGATTGTCTTCTCAATTCGCATTGGCTATCGTAGGTTCTATCATCGGTGCCACAGACGGGTCTCATGACTGGTTCGCACGCTCCGGGGCACTGACAGGTGGCAATGCCATACCTGTCTATGTCACATTCCTGTCCTGGTCCACATTGCAGATTCTCACACGGATTGGCACCTTGGTTCAATAAACGGAATGCTAAAATAGAGCTAGTACGTTTCTTACAAAATATGGAGGTGAGATGCATTCAAAAAACATGCGGAATTTCATATAAAAAATAAAGAAAAATTAGTTATATTATCATTTATATAAATATATCCAACTATTTTCTAATTATAGGCATTGTAAAAATGAAAAATTAATAATTATTTTTACGTCAAATAAATTAAATTATACAAGCTATACTCGTTACTTATATTATTCTCATGCGAATTTAATAAAAAATAAATTCAAATTCCTGCATTTAACTTAAAAAATTCTATACAAATTATCAAAAAATAAATCAATATTTACACCTTGGAGATTTGTTAAAT
>NW_019386033.1:0-49411 GCF_000671375.1 Centruroides sculpturatus
ATTACGTAACATTATTTTTATACTTTCAACTATCATCCTACTTCTCTCTAATGTTATCGCACATATCCACCCCCAAAATTACGTAAAGTACATCTTCGATTTCTTTATTGTAGTAAGGAATAATATACAGACCGTACATTATTATATTAGTTCCATGTATAATGACAGAGTAGTGAAGTAAACAACACATTAGCAACAATAATAAATAGCAGTGTTACCCAAAAGTTGATGACCCTAGAATTATGTAACGTTTTTGTAAACACTCCGTCCCTTTGTTACGCATCGTAACGATTACCTGCATACCCATCTAGCCATATCTGCGTACGAAATTTATGGACAGTCCCTATATACACAGCAAAGGATTTAAGTAATCAATTATTCAATTTCCTTAATTAATTAAAGACTAATTTTATAGAATTCTTATAGAACATGATACACAGCTAATTCACACAGAACGAAAGATATACATAAGTATTGGCGATAAAACAGGAGATGCAACTCTATAAAGAAAGTATTATCAGATTAAAGTTCATTGTATCGGAAAATAATAAGCGTGATTTCATTAATGAAAGTCATGAGTTTGGTGCATCGTAACTGCTCCTATAATTCGTTCTATTTTCTTCGAAAGAATTGTGAATTCCACTGCATTTATTTGGGGGGTTGTATAAAAACTCAATGGCGTTGAACTTCCTAAAAATGAATTCCAGAAATGCGACTTTCTATATAGCCAGGAATCTATACCTACGTTTAAGAGTTTGTTTCTTCATCTCTCGTAGCAACTATATTTGCTCGATGTAATACCCGAATTCTTTACTGTTTAATAAAGATTACACGATAATAAACCTGCACATTTGCTATACTGAAGGAAAACACCGTAAAGAAATTCATACAAACAGAAAAGGGATGCTAAGATTCTCTGAGAAAAACGTGTATCTCATAATCGATATGATAAACAAAGATCATAATCCCCTAAATAATCACATAAATAGAACCAATAAACACTAGTTCTTTGTCGCGGGTTCGCACCTGATCAAAGGCATCAAAGTTTATTGCATTTTCTTCACTTGTCTAATATTTAAATAGATGCTAGTTTTCGGTAGAAAATCCTCCCGAAAAGTATGTTTCGTGTGTTTATGGGTTGCCCAACCTAATGAATTATCTATTCACCATAAATCGAATAATCAATCTAATTTATGTGTTTTTTTTCTCTCCTAATTCATGACATCTGTCTAATTATTAAAGCTTCGTTCTATATGAATCGCACTATACTTTAAAAAATATTTGAAGATTATATTAATTATAAATAAATTAATAAAATTTAGACTGTATTTTAATTATATTATTCAGAATTTTTGTTTAATTTTTAAATATTCTTACCTTTATTATTATTTTCGGGTATAAAATTATAATTTATCAACAATTCTATAATAGTAGCGATGATAACCATAATTATAAAAAAGCCAAATATGCCACTGTAAAATAAAATATATAATAACATCTGATATAATATAATTTCTATACTACATTAATAATATAAAATAATATAATTTTATCGCCATAGTGTATTTTCTCTATTAATTATATTTAAAGTTGAAGACACCAAAGAATCTCATTCTTACAATGTTAAGTGTTCTTAGTTATTCAATCTTACGTTTGATTGAAAATTATAGACAATTCCCATAATGAATTGTATGAATTAACAAAATAGTGTTTATCTTCTAAAACATTTTCTGTTCTAGGAGATAATGGAATCGAATCCGGACTACAAATGCCTGAATTTTGTACGAGTTCTGGCGGTGTCGTGGACTTTAAATGAAGATGATGCGGATGATTCCTAGGAATTCTAGATTGTTTCGCAGTTGCTGGACAGTCTGCGACCGCTCTGGTAGATTTACAGGTGGGTGGAATATCTAAAAGTTTTGTTTTCGCCTGTTATCTCCGACTAAATGGGTTTTCAGACCTCACTGCTGGCTGTATTCCTCCCAAAGTTTATTTATTATTTACAGATATTTCCCAGTTTCAGGTATGAAATTGTGAAGAATTCTGAATCGATATTTACATTAAAACGGAAAAATAATACGTATTGTATGTTGGATGGAAAATATTCAAGTATATCTAAAGTTTTCTCATTCGTAATAATAACAACAGTAAAAGTAGAAACTTACATGCAGATTAATTGTGCTAAAGAAAATTTTCTTTCTTCTCCTTTCTCTTTGCACATAAACACCTTGGAAGGAATCATGTCTCCAAAAACTATAAAAACAAATTAAAACTTACAAATTCATAAAAAGTAACAAAACTTTGACATAATTTCAAAAAATAACTTATATAAATTTTTTCATAATAAATTAATTTTTATTTGATTTGGTTCGATAACGCGACACACACTATGAGCGATCTGGCATAAAGGAATGCTTCCAGAAGGGACTTCGTGTAAACAAATGATCTCTTTTGGGGTATTATATGGATGACGAAAACTGAGAAAACTCCATGTTTTCATCTCATTGATCAGAATAGTACCCGCAAGCAATTAATAGTGTTCCGTAGTTTTATCCATTCAACCATCAGTGAGCCATCTTAAATTTGAAGAGAATCGTTAATATTTTATCTATTTATTTTAGAAATTATAAGGTAAACCCACGAATATTTGCTTTTTCAATTTTGATTCCTTCTTCCTTTGATCATGAGTATCCAAACGACACCTTAATCAGTTCGCTCAAGTCAGCAGTATCGGTGACCAGGTGGTAAAGCTTTAATTATTCTTTTGCTTTACAAATTTTAGTCTATTTGGGCTTAGAACTTCTTTTCCTTATAACATTGTTCTGAATTATTTAATTTTTATTAAAATGTTATGAATTATTAATGTCTTGTACTGTACAAATTATATTTTGATTATCCTTCGATTTATTTTCACTATTTGCTTTTTACACATATTATGTTCGCATTATGTAATGCATATTTTATTTAATTTATAATAAGACAGTCTGAGGATAAATTATAAAGTTTGAAAACACGATATGAACTGACACTTATGAACAAGGTATCAATCGCCTGAAAAAATCTAAGGTAAAACATATGTGATAGATCTTACCTGTGGGCCATGTTAATTGCGATTGTTTTTACAACTTGCCAGTGCCGCCATATCCAGGCAGGTGCAACAGGTGCACCCGCACAGGACCCAATTGGAAGCGGGGCTCAAAATGCATATATTTGTTTTATTATTATCCCAAATTTAATTATTAAGGGACCTAAATGCAAATTTTTGCACACGGCACATAAATAGCTAGTTACGGCATTACATTTTAACACTTGTAAACATGCGCTTAATAACAAATATGACAATGTTAAGTACAATGAAAAAAGTAAGTCTTATTAAGGTCTTATCCACAACAAAAAAGTTTTCTTCTTAATATTTTATCTATTTATTTTAGAAATTATAAGGTAAACCCAGGAAGATTTGCTTTTTCAATTTTGATTCCTTCTCCCTTTGATCATGAGTGTCCCAAACCACACCTTAATCAGTTCGCTCAAGTCAGCAGTATCGGTGACCAGGTGGTAAAAAATGGGACCCATTCATAAATTTGCTCTTCAGGATTCGATCCTGGGTGGTCCAGAGCAATAAAAAGGCGCCATAACCATTTTGAATACCAAATAGTTTAGTGCAAAATGCCTCTTAACACTGATAATTAGTTAGGAGTTTGCGCCTCACTATTAGGCTACGAGTTTTTTTGGTGTTTTCATGCGTTTAATACCTAAATAGAAATCGGTTTTTCCCATATATATAAAGTCCTTCCTGGACGCATTTTACCTTAATAGATCGCCGACATATTGTATTGCCATGTCACACCATCTCAATCCTAACCGTTTCGGCCATCCAGATTTAAACCTTCAATATCATGCAATTATAGTTTTATACATTCCAAGAAAGAATAAGTGTAACACTCATGAGCGCAGCGCCCTATGATGCCACTATAAATGAAAATAACGACAATATATCTATCTTCGTTTATAATCTGTTAATTAACAGGGACGTCCAGAGGTTAACTGGGGCTGGGGGTATAGTAGGGATAGAGCTTTTTAGGTATTGGAATTCTAAAGAAATGAGATGCATGAAATGTTTCTTTATTAATAAAAAACAGTCTTAAAGATTTTATTTTCTGTTAATAAAACTAGCATTAATTTTATTGGAGTAGGAACCATTGCGGGCTCCCGAGTTTTTTCTGAATTAGAGGAAAATGCCCAGCTTTCCCCTTTTGACTGCCTTGATAGTTAATTAAAAATCGTTATATCAATAAAAATATAATAATAATTTTATAAAAACTTACTCCAAGTGAAAATGTTTTCTAAATCAGATTCGCTGCAAGTACTTGGAATACAAATGTCAAATCTCCAGTTGAGTCTCCAATGATTCAACAAAGATGCGTATTGTTCAAAAGTGAGCGGCTCCTAAAATTATATAATTGCATGTAATATAATCTAATACGAATAGTTCGCCATTTATCTTAAAATAATTACAATAAATAAACGTAAAGTTCCTTATAGAACTCATGAAGGTGTATTAAAGCTTCATTTTTTTTATGTGGGCTTTCTAGAGATAGTCAGCGTCATGTCCGACGCCGACACCTCATCGGCAATCTCGCTCACCCTCCATTATTCAGTAGAAAAAAAATTTGGTGAGCCTAAGATTCATAAACAGAAAAGATTCAACCGGGATTATTAGTCTAATGATGTACCATTGGGCTAATAAGATCAAATTAAATAAACAAGTAAACAAAATCAACAAATTATTTCGCTTTCGTTTTTATTTTTAACTCTTTCTCTCCTATGAAAACTACGAAATTGTTTTTCATACCCAATGTGGTACCCGCTCAGGCCAACAATGAGCAACCGGGTAGAGAGGGACAGAGAATGACATATCCAGAAATAGGATTCCCTAAAACATTCCGTTGTGCAACTCTCCAGATTTGAACCCAGTTGTTTAGAGCTAGTTCTTTAACCGCCTTAACCATCAGATCATCTATATAAATATATTTCTTTGAAGTCCTCGCCCATACATAATTGTGGCATTAAAAGTATTTTTGGCAACACTTAATATTTTTAACTATGTTCTTTTATGTTTTCCTATAATGCATGCAGAAATAAGCATTTTTTCATTTATTTATTGTGCTTTATTCAATCATCTTAAACTTCAAATTACTGTATTTAATTCTATAAAATACTCACCAGCATTTCCTTGAAAATTCTCACTATAGTAAAGTTTTCATAAACGTAAGCACGTTTTTCAAATAATTCCGTAATGTACAACATTACAGAACAATATTTCCCACGAATTACTCCAGAATTTTTCTTAGATCTTCTTTTATTACTTTCGATTACAATATTCAAACATTGGTCATAATCACCACGCATCCAAGGAGTTCCTCTTAACATTCCCGCTGGTGGTTTTCCAGCTGAATCAAGCACTAAATAATCGACAAACATAATTATTAATATGACGTAGTTATATAACAACACTCATTAAATCATTAAGATAATTTCAGTACAATTGTTACAAGTAGTTTTGAACATCTGCCGTTACAATACACCTTTTCTATAAAGTGTTTTTAAGCTTTTTCTCTCCATCGGCATTTAGAAAGTCCCTTTTAAGACCATCGTTGGTTTGGCCATGCCTACAAAAGGGTGACCACATATTGAAGGTCGTTTTCCGAAATAGCCAGAAATGACCAAGCCAAAAATTTCTGGGGTTTTTCAGCGCCCGATCTCAAACCCGGATTCTTCTTAGTGTTAGGATAACGTTTTGTACACCTAAACCATCCGGTTAGCATTCTATAGAATAAAACTTATATAGCCTCGTAAAGAAAACAATCGAATGTTTTGGGGGGTGTGAGTATGCATTTTAAAATATATGTAGTATGTAACTAAAAGAAATGAAGAACTAACACACCGAGCACTCAATTTATATTTTGTTTAACATGCTAGAGTTTTATTTTAACACGTCATTTCGTTATAATCTTTAGTATATTATTTCAAAGTTAAATATTTACATAAATAAAATTAATATTTAGGCCAATTCTAAGTATTGTGTCGTTACAATCGCATCTCTGTTGCTTTCACGTTGCACTAGGGCACCTTCTTCGATACAGGTATACGTATCTGCCATTTTGTGCTACAGTGTGGTGATGATTCACGTGTTATTGTTTATATAATTTTTCCTGATTCACGCCATGTATAATTTAAAATGGCGGCTAACAGTGCACTAAATCACACAAATTCTGGTAGAAAAGTATACAGAATTTTTCTTATTACAAAGGAAAGTGAAAGAATACACGCTGGGTTATTAATTCTCTGTGAGACATGTGAGCCTTTACAAATTGCTTTTACTTTGTAAGGTAAGTACACTATATTGTATAATTGGCATAAGAAACAAGCTGTATAAATTAATGTTTTAACATGTTTAAATCGGGTTCTCATACAACACTTGTTAGGGAAAGATTTTTATTTAGACGCTTCAGAGCATTAGGCAGCTGATGTGTATAAGTTAGAGCATATGTATTTTATAAGTATGAATTGATAACAGAACTTTATAACAATACAAAAAGAAATTTAAAGCAACAATTTCCGTAACTTTCCCGGAAAAATTTTTAAATGTTTTAGTGTCATCTGCTGCAATATTTTAAAAACTTCTTATGGGCCTATATTTAATTATTATAAAATGGCAATAGTTAATTTTGAGAGTGGTGGTGAGTTTTATACAAAATTGTAAACTCTGTTAACGAGTAAAATATGTATTATGTTCAACCCAACTCGAGATATGACACGTGACCACCCTCTATTACCCCATTTCCTCTCTCCAACCACAGAAATTTAACAGTATAAAATCTTTTAATACACAACTCTCCCTACAAAATATCAGAAATTTTTGACAAAAGACACAGGAGTTAAGCTTCGAAGAGTGTGAACAGAAACGTTACATACTAACATCCGTACATACGGGGAAAAAACGGAATTTTTTTCTTTTTTGCATTTCTCGACGTTTCAAGGTTCCCAGGTCCAAAGATGTAAAAATCTTTCGAGGGATCATTTTTTGACTGATCACCATACTTTCCCTATGTTATACATAATAGCCAGGAAAGTAAAATAAACAAAGGCAACAGCACTTTATACCGCTATTGGGCTGCAATTTGAAAAAGTTGTAGACCTATAAATTCCCACTGTTGTCTGTCCATCCGTCTGTCATTCTTTAATCTTGAGAACGAAGTTAGATAGATGAAAGCGGAAAGAAAATGCGGAACCCATAGGTACAGTAAACCCCGATTACCTGTACAGAAGCTTTTGACGCAAACCAGAAGAGGTCATCTTATTTCAATTCAAATATTTTTCCCTTAAAGGCGTTAGATTGATGTCCGGCACAACTCTATCGTTAAAAATAAGTATGATTTACAGGAGCAAGCCATTACTAATTTGATGTGAAGAGCGTGGCATTGTGACCATGTTATAATAAATAATCGCTCTTTTAATGATAACTGTTCAACTAATACTGTCCCTAACCATATCAGTGTTTACAAAATATAAATCTGTACTTAAATTATAAAGAATGACGTTATAATATAATTATTACATTTTAAGCAATTTAATTTTTAGAACCAATTTGTTTTAAAAATATAACATACACTCCTCAAAAGTAAAATCACAAAACCGCGATGGAGTGCGCGTAGCCACATGCAAATCACAGGACCAACAGAAGTAAACAACGAAGTAATGATTTGTATATGTGTTACCGCTAAAGCTCGAAAGTCGTTAATGTGTATATTATCTAGCTAATCTGCAGATTAACTAGGTTAATCCGTTAAAGTTGTGAAAATTGTTTCATTTCTCAAATTACCTAGATCAGTGATGGGCAAACTACGGCCCGCGGGCCAGATGAGGCTCCCTGAAATGTTCTATCCGGCCCGCGCGACATTATTCCTAATCTGACGAGTAAAAAAGAATACAGGCTGTGGTGGTTGATGCACCACTTAACTTGAGTGTTCGTTGATTATATAAAATAACTGAAGCTTTATATCTCATCATGAAAGTTTATTTACAATCATGTACAAAATTTTGTTTTTCACTTATTGAGTAAAAGCTCGATCGGTTACAAGCATGCTTCGGTACAGAACATCCACTCGTTGTGCGTAGTGTAGGCGAAAGAGAGAAAAAGAAATATGGCGGACGGCCTGCACATGTTTTTATAGCGCCACATGTTTTCAGATGCAGCGCTAGGTTACAATTATATTGGCCCGCCTAAAGTTTTCTTCTTTTCCTTTGGCCCGCTCTTTAAAAAGTTTGCCCATCACTGACCTAGATAATGTGCAGAGTATCTAGGTTAGGGGTTCCCAAAGTGGTCGATAAGAGTTCTCCAGTGGTCGATTAATACACGAGGGTCGCTTAATACCAAAGAGGATCTATTAAACTGTCTAAAAAAATAGAATATTCCAATAAAAATTCGAAATACAGATATGATCAACATTACTGACTACCCAGTTATAAATTGAGTTTTGCCTTAGACTACGCCGCTTTAAGCATGTGTTACTCTGTTTTCACGCAGCTGGACATGTTATGAACGCTGGTAGTTCAGAAATACGTTGCATTGTTACACTCTAGTAGGGTTGTCACTCTAAGTATTTTATATCTAAATGTAGATATTTTGTCCTTTACAAAGAAAATATCGTAATATATCGAAAATCATTAATATAGTACAGAAGCGTTTGCAAGGTAAAACGTTATAATTGTTTAAGCTCGAACAATCATAATGGCCTTTCAAGCATGGAAAATGGAGCAATTTAAATCTTCACTGGCACGCACGATCCGATTTTAAATATTTTTCAAACTTGCGAGTACTAAAAGAAAATAAAAAAAGATTTTCGACCGTGATTTGCAGACATATATTAAACATCTTGATTAATTAAAAGAAAACTTTAAAGCACTTTCGAAGACTCGGAGAATATGCATGTTCCCGAATGGTTTGCTAATCCACTTGATGTAAAAATAGATAATGAAAGTTGCGAACCTGGCTTAGAAGATGAACTGATTGAAATATGTTTAGATCTCGAAGCTAAAGCGTTGTTTAAAAATAAAAACCTCAGTGAATTTTGGTGCAATAACAATATTGCCACTGAATATCCCAAGCTCAAAGCAGAAGCCGAACCTTTCTTTTTACTCGCATTCCCAATTTCATACATGGTTGAAGCTGGTTTTAGCCACGCGAACGCAATTTTGACAAAACAGAAGAACAGATTGAACTTGGAAAACCGTGGTGATTTGCGAATAAAACTTACCAATTTTCAACCGCATATCAATAATCTTGCTGCTTCCCTTCAGACATTCATCCCACTAATATCAACTATTTTAATAAAAATAAAAGGTATGTTAACATATTTTTAAGACATTTAGTAGTAGTCGCAAAATGACAGTAAGATGTTTTTTTTTCATCCAATATCACTTATGTTTTCAAAGATAATTGTGTGTTTTACGTATTTTATGACACGTACGGTTTAAGACCATAGAAAAATTTCCATCTATCCATAATTTTGCTATTATTTTTTAAGATTATAGATCAGTAAAAAATATCTCCTCCTTCTGTTAATATTATTAGGTGAATTTTATAAGATATGGGAACTATAAATTCTTCTGTTGGGTTGTTATACAGGTCTTCTTATCGCTTAACATCAGAAATACAAAAATGATTTAATATTTTTGTTAAATACTTAATCTAGGGGTCGATAAGAAGGCAAATATTCTGTAAAAGGGTAGACGGAAAAAAAAGGTTGGGGACCCCTAATCTAGGTAATCCGCACATTACCTACTAGGCACTCGGTAAAGTGAAAATAAGATTTTTGCCACAAATAAATGTATCACAAATAGGTGTGCTTATCGCAAAAACCAATTGCTATGTAATTCAAAGTGACACCAATCTTTAGACTGCACTAATAAGTAAGCACAATTGGATAATATTACCTATGGTGAGTAAAATGGCGGCTCATCTCTGATTCCAGCAAAGAGAAGAAAAGACACGGTGGAGACGCACGTTCAAACTTAACCTAACCTATTTTAATAATTTGGTTGGTAATAATTATGGTAATTTATTAGAATTGGTTAGGTTAGAACGTGCGTCCCCACTGTTTTCTTTCTTCTGTTTGCTGGAATCAGAGACAAGCTGCCATTTCACTCATCATAGGTAACATTAACTGCACAATTATATCATGCGATCACCAGAAAAAGTATGATAACTTTATTATTATTCGTCTCCGGTCCAAAAGTAGGGTATCGTTGAAGTCGTCTCAGTCTCCTCAGTTCAGATAGACACTCAAAGTCTCGAAATTCCATATAATAATTTCCCAAATTGTATTAATATTTTAAATTGTTTGATTTTTTGTATGTTTTTTAATTGGTTGATGATTGATTCTATCAACTAATTTGTAGATTGTTTGATTGTATTAACTTGATTCTTTAGATATCGAAAATTAAATAAAGAACATTATGTTAATAATTTAAGCGTACAGAAACATTGCTGTTGTTTAGGGTTTCTCATTTCCCGGGAAATTTACCTCTAGCGGGATTACGGGAAAAATAATTTCTTTTCCCGGGATCCCGGGAAATTCCGGGATGAGATAGTAAAATAAAATTTTATATGAATAAAAAAGATCATACAGAAATATCATAAATTTGAATGATTTAATTTATTTTCTAGTAAGTAACTAAAAGTGTAGGGCCAATCTCACCCATACGGACACGTTAGGCTCAATTAATGTATGTTCTCCTACATTATAAGATGAAAGTGAAATAAAGCGTTTCATTGGGAGTTTTAATGATTACGAAAAAAAATACTATTTTACTTCTAAAGATGAAATAAAAAATAAACTAAAGTGCAATGAGTGATATTTACTTTCAGCAAGTCTCCGCTGTTCAATGATACGCAAACACAATACATAGATATTACATGAACTAACAAGTAGAGACTTGTAAAACATAGGTAATAATATGTAGCAAGAAACCTCAAGAAACCTCTCTCTTAGGTGAGTCTTCAAGATGCAACTTTTCGTATAATAAATAATAGAAAGAAAACCTTACATGGTAAATTATTATTGAAATGCGAGATTTCCCGGGAAAATTAAATTTTCCGGGATTTTTCTCGTAGGGAATAAACGGCGAGAATCCCGGGAAAGAAACCCTACTGTTGTTCCAGCAAAGATCTTCTTTTCACTTTACCGAGTGCCTAGTAGACAATTTGCAGATTACCTAGATAATCTGCACATTACCCAGGTAATTTGAGAAATAGAACAATTTTAGCAACTTTAACGGATCACCCTAGTTAATCTGCAGATTAGCTAGGTAATGTACACATTAACGACTTTCGAGCTTTAGCGGTAACATATGCATCAGGTAACGTGTTACCCAGTTTAGGCTATAAAAGCCAGAAACCAGCTCGAGCCGTAAATGCTGTCAGCATAGGTTCTTGGCAGCAAAACTTTCGTAGAAGTACAGAAAATACCTCGGAGACAATAGTGAGCCAAATACACCCACTTAACAGCTGGAGAACCAGACACTATCCTGGATCTGCGCGACCTCGGTCTGTCGATGCGCGCAGTTGCCACGCATGTTGGGCACGAGCTGAGTGCCATCTAGTGATGTGTGACGAGATGGGCACAGGAACATGCCGCAGAGGGAGTGGATCTCACTAGTGCACGACAGAGAGCGCAGACCGGCAGATTGGCCGAATGGACCTTCGAAACCCGTTGGCCACGGCACGTGACATCCAGTCGCCGAATTCGTGTGCAATCCATTCCATCACAACAATCCAATCCATTCGCAACAGGTTGCAGGAAGTGAGGTTTTACGCACAGCAACCGGCAACGGGAATGCCACTAACTGCTCGACAAGGGACTGCACACCTGCCGTGGTGTCGTTGTCATCGCAACTGCATCACCGAATGGCATTGGGAATTGTTTACGGATGAATCTCGCATCTATCTGTGTACGGGTGTGACAGTATCACGGGGAACGCTATGTACCAGGCCTTTTCGTCGAGCGTCACAACGGTCCCACACCGGGTATCAGGTTTGATTGGCGGGTAGCCCTGGTGCACACAAGGCCGGATGGCCAAGCAGTCAAGGTGGCAGCCCACCGCTTTGGGGAATCCGGGATCGAATCCGGACGGGTCAAAGAATCCCCAGGAACTTTTCGGGGGTGGTCCGTTCGGATATGTCGGGCCTTGTCTCTCACCACCTGATATTGTGGGCCTGGCCAAACCCATAATGGGCCTGCTATAAGAGGCCCTCTTAGTGCCCATAGGGGAAAGAGTAACAAAAAAAATGCCCTGGTGCACATTTTATACTACTATGACAGCAGACCAGTACATCACACGGATTTTGGAGGCTTATGCTTCGGCCACTGGTGCAGGCCACACCAGACAGTGTTTCAGCAAGACAATGCTTGACCGCATGTTGCATGGTAAACTCTCGCCAGTCTGTACAGAATTCACATTCTCACCTAGCCAGCAGCCTGGCCGGATTTCTCTCCTATCGAATACTGCGGCACTTACGTGGGACGTAAGTGCCGCAGTACATGCAGCTTCGCTCGGGCAACCATTAAACCCCTCATTGAGAGTATGCCTGGCCGTAAGGCAACCCGTGGAGCCATTCTCGTTACTAAATAAACATATGTCTGTTGCGTATCTTTGTTCTTCTGCTCATTTGCATATCTCTGTCGCCTCTATCGGTCATAATTTTCATGTGGCTATGCCCATTCCTTCGTGGTGTTGCAATTTCACTTTTGAGAAATGTAGCATTTGTCAAGATGATACACTGTACAAAGCTATCAATTTATTTTAATTAGTTTTAATTTTTTTTTTTTGTATTGCATTGATGTAAGTAATAAATATATAACAAAATATAATAAAAATTTATCTTATTGCTTGTGTCCTTATCTAACTTCCAATCTGTGTTTTTGAAAATGAACAAATTACAGAGAAATTTATCTATAAAAACGGATATCCTTTGATCGGCAAAAGCAAATTTTACTCTGTCACATTCACAGCCAAGGACCAGCAGTTAGGAGTTAACCAATTACCATTAACTTTACTTTTAGTAGGTAAACGCTTACTGGTTAAATTCTGACTCTTGATCATTGGTTGCAAATAAGAGCCAGGAAGAATCTATGGTTTTGCGGTCCAGTTTGGCTTTTTGACCAGTAAAGAAAGATATAATATTTGAACGTTTAACTTTTTTCCATCGCTTTAAAAAATGTATTTGTTTGATTAGGTTTTTGTACGTTGTTTTTTTTATGATTTTATAAAAAGAACTTGGAACATAAAATGCTAAAAAGATATGTTGGGCTATGTCTCCTAACACCCAGTCTCTTTATTGTGGGTCTGGCCAAACACAGAGCGAAAACAGAAATGATACGTAGGTATGCCGTAAGAGCGTTCGCAATTATGCACTCACAAATTGAAAATTAGTGCTCATCAGCGACAGAGTAGATAAAACCACAGAACACTTGTTAGTTGGTCACAGATTCGCACTGACCAGCGGGCTGGCAGCATGTTTTCCTGGTTTACTTCACGTTTGTAACAGCTAAATATGTGCCAGTTTCCCATAGAAAGTCCTTCAGGAGGCATCCCCTGGGCAGAAAGCCCATATGTCGCGTTGACTTAATCAAATAAATTAAAGAAACAAACATTAAGAAGATAACGGCGAAAGCTGTATCACAAAATGGAATATAAATATATCCATCTAGATATTGTTGCCTCGTTACGCATCGAAGGAGATTGATTTGCCATTTTGTATTTCGCACTCTACGTGGGCCTAAAAATTAACATCGATATCAAGATATTTAATTTTAAATATATATATATGTATATATAAAGAACCGACATATCCACCTCCCGGAAAAATTCATGAGGATTTTCGATCTCACTGATTCGAACCCGGGTCCTCCAGATTAGTACGCTAGCTAACACCTTAGCTATCTTGGCCATCAAACCATCGATCGAAGAAGTTAAATAAAAAAGGGGGAAATTTAACTACTTACTTTTTAGGGTCCATCTTTTAAAATTCATTAAATCGCTAGCGAATTGCATTCCACTTCTCATGCACGATGAAGACAATTTAGTCTCTTGAAACACTTTCATTGCGTAAGGAAATCCTAATCGGTAAACATCTTTAACTAGATTTTTCATTCTGTCGCTAATATTTATCAAACGTTGCACAGTTTCGTTGGCATCACTCGTTATTACGCTTTCGTTAATGTAAAGAATTTCTTCTGTTTTGGCGAATATAGCTGTTGATATCATAATGAAACATATCGCGACGTAACAAGAGGAATACATCTTCATACAGTTACAGGTGTTCAGGACAAGAATGTCACGTAAGGAAAACTTTCAAGATTTATACGATTAACTACAGGTTTTCCTCTCATTGTACGTTCAGGAAATAATGATCATACTTTTAAATGCTAATCGATCGTAAATATATATTTTTATGGTTTTCCTCTAATCGAAATGAATGTATTTATCGAAATTTAAAAATTATTTTGAAATATATATACTGTATTCGTTATTCTATTTTTTAGTTTGCAGATTGTTTATGTATAACCCCCTCAGAATATTTTATTTGTAAATACAGGGTGGGCCAAGTATCAGTTAACCATACTTCGTTTTTGTATGGTGTTCTAAACCACCCACATTTGTGAACGTGGGTAGTTTAGAACACCGTGTATTTTTTTTCTTTTATCAAAATGTACAGAAACATGATTAAGGCAGCAATTTATTTTTACGAGTTAACTTATTTTTAGGTTATCCTGTATATTAATTTTAACACTTAAATACGGGCCAGTTTTTCATAAAAAGTCTTTCTGTGAGACAGTATTCCACGCAAGACTTATGGCAAGGAATTAGTGTATTGCTGTGGGAGACACGGGTTCGAATCCGGAAGGTCAAAAACACCAAGAATTTCGCGGGAGTGGTCTGTTCCACATATGTCAGCCTCCTTTCCTTACCATCCGCTCGCTTTATTGCGGTTTGGCCGAACTCACGATAGCTCCAAAATGGCCCTCTTAATGCCCACTGGAAAAAAGTAATAATAAAATTCTTTGGCAAGCGCATCACCTATGCATCGATTAATTTTCCGAACTTTATTTTTTATTACTCTGGAACATTGGAATTTATTTTACTTTTTAAACTGTGTAATATATAGATATTAAGAGTATGAAAATATTCTATAATTTTCGTATTAATTAATAAACAAACACTTAATTCCGTATAATTACAAAACAACTCTTCATATTAATTAGCTATTTTATAATACTAAAATAAGGATATGTTTATTTTATTATATACTGTAATTTTATAATAGCATTTCCAGTATAATAAAACAATAGCAATTAATTTCATAAAAAAAAAGTCTATTTTCACTACTGAAATTGTCTTTATAATCCGGTAAACAATAAGTAATTTATCAATACTTTACTTTTTTACGAATCCATCGTATTTTATTACTTTTATTATCCTTCACTTATATGATGATTTAGTGGAGAAAATCACTAAACCTGATAGTTAGTTGCCGGTTCGCGCTTGACGAACCGTGGAGTTTTCCACGTGGAGTTTTCGGATTTTCTTCACTTATCTGAAACCGAAACAGGGTCTAGTCTTTCATAGAAAAACCTTCCGTTTTATCTGATCGCCCATATCCTCTAGTATTAATACCCTGAATACTCATTACACTAGGATCTACAAAATATTTGTATAATTCATTTTTGTATACTTACATTTCGCATTGATTGATTTATTCAAATATGACACAGCACAAAAACTATACGGTACGTCGCAACATGCCCATTGTGTATCGAGCATTACACGACCCTGATCTACAATTGGATCAGTTACCATTAGACTATGCGCTAAAAGGATCGAAGACGACAGAACATTTAGGCAACCTGCCAAGAGAATGCCTCTCAAAAAGACTTTCTATGGAAAAATGACTCTTATTTAGGTGTTAGATAGGTGAAGAAAATTAAAAAATCTCTACGTGACCAGCTCGTTAGTGAAGCGCTACCAGCGTTCAGTGGTAGGTATTTTCAGGTTTTCTCCACATCTGTAAGGCCTGAATAGGGGCCAGTTACCCTTTAAAAGACCTACCGGAAGACATCCCCCTAGGCAGATCGCCCAAGTGTTTCGTTGCCGTAACTTAACAAACAAAGATGTGGTGATGATGGAGATGCATAACGGCCCCACCACGGACGATAAATTATAGAGATCTACAGTGAGTTCGAATCCAAATTATTTATAGCTAAATTCTAACATACTATTCAACAGCCATTTTGTCAATGATGGCAAAATGGCTGATGCATCCAAAATTATACTTAATTTTCTAATTAAAGTACTATTTTTAGATTAAACTGTGCATTTAATTAAAGATATTTTAAAACTATAATTTGGTATTTATTATTTCTAAGAAATGTATCCATTGTTTTTGAATTTTATGGCATTTTATTCTCCGTACGTATTGTCCATTATCTTTTAAAAACGAGTTTGAATTAAAATAAAATTTTTTCCTATTTTTTTTTTTGTTAAAGGCAAATTGACGTTATAAAACATTATTTGCCAAGTCGAAACAATTAAAATTAAATAAATTTTTATTTTAACATATGCTAATGCGAGGCAATTAAACAAGTGCTCAACTTTCCAGGAATTTATTATGTGTTGTCAGTCCTGGTTATGTTGGGTCCTCAGCACCAGTCTCCTGGACATGTTTTTTCATTGTAGACATGGCCCAACCCACTATTAGTACGGAGAAAAGGTTATATCAGTTACCTAAAACTGAATAAATTACAAATGATTTGAAATGAGGATTTCAATTTCAATTCGATTCAGATTACCTTCATTTTTTAATGATAAGACGGATCGAGAATTTGTTCACTATCTTCCATTATGCAGTATATAATAATAATTTTCAGTATATATTAAACATAATATATAAGTTGAAGCTCGACCTATACCAAATATAGCTGTGGTAACCTTGCAATAATTTAATCAAATTTAATTAAAATGATTTCAAATATGAAAATAACTTAGAAATAATTCGATACTTAAGCAACAAACATATCGAATAGTTTTCTTTCTTTTTCAGGAAAAATTTAATTGCTTTATTGTCGTCATAGATTATGTATTGTTCTTCAAATCTTTTGTTATGGCCGGATGGCCGAGCAATTAAGCCAAGGTTAAGCAATTAAGCTAAGGTTAAGCAATTAACCGATTAGGATACATAAATATAATTCATATAATTCATCTACCAATAAATTATCTTTTCTCCATTTCACCCAAACACTATCACGTGTTTCAATGTGTGTGTAAGGACTTGCGTATGTGTATGGATATGTAATTTAAAGAAAACAGTTGCTGGACACACAAAAAAGGCACTCCACTTATTCACAGAGGCGAGTTTTGCACCTCCAAGGCACCTCCTTTTACTATCTCGGAGTCGATTACTTTTTCTTGTATTTTATTTGTTTTTGGCGGACATTTTCTATTAACCGCGCTCAATCGCATCAAGAAACATGAAAATTTCACCTTAACTCCACTGTATCTCGAAAATGAAGTCATGAATCCCATTTTTTTTATTACATTTATGGATTCCTCGTGGCAGTTAATGGATTAATGGCAGAGTTTAATCGAAATCTATCAATCATATCTTGAGAACTTAAAATTCCGCAATTCGCATAGAAGAGGCTTCGCTAACGCTTTGCCTCAATTAAATAGGTAATTTCGCGTAATTCATTACAATTGGTTAATAGGTAAAGTTTCCTTTGTTTCAGGCTCACCAGTAGCTACGTGGCTTTTTTTAACTCTCCGCTCTGTGAAAATCTAATAAACATAAAAGGCAAATTAAATATTACTTCGAGTACCAACTACTATAACAATATGATTGCCACGTGGCGCATCTAAATATAATCGAGATGGGATGATAATAATAATAATAATAATAATAAGTGCAGAGCCCAAAAGGTTAGAAGTTGAAAGTTGAAATTTGGTACACAGATAGGGTACGTCACGAAAACGCATACTAAGAAGGGATTTTTCGAAATTCCCCTCGGGGGGGAGAGAGACAGGATTAAGTCTTCTATATACATTATGGATACGAGCCCAAACGGTTAGGAGTTGAAAGTTGAAATTTGGTACACAGTTAGGGAACGTTACGAGAAAGCACACTAAGAAAGGACTTTTCGAAATTTTTCCCCACGGGGGAGAGGGACGGGATTAAGGCTTAACACTTCCATCAACAATGGAATTTAAGTAACAATGGAAGTGTTAAGTAACAATGGAACTGTTAAGTAACAATGAAAGTG
The DNA here is from genome assembly GCF_000671375.1 of Centruroides sculpturatus. Classification (NCBI taxonomy): domain Eukaryota; kingdom Metazoa; phylum Arthropoda; class Arachnida; order Scorpiones; family Buthidae; genus Centruroides; species Centruroides sculpturatus. The sequence continues at coordinate 18,378 of NW_019386033.1, forward strand.
TTAAGTAACAATGAAAGTGTCAATGGAAGTGTTACGTAAAAAATAGAGTTGTTAAGAGAAAGCGACGTGCAAGACGCAGATGCAGTTTTTTTCGTTTTTGCGGGAAATCGAACATATTTTTAGACCCATCTAAAAATTCTCTAATTAGTCTGGAAACAAGGGGGCCCAATTCTTGCATTCTGTGAAAACGGGTAAGGTTGACTGTAACGTAATAATCTTTATCTTAGTTATCGTTATTTTTGCCCGAGCAACGCCGGGCCCACCTGCTAGTAATTAAATAAATTGATTTAATAATTGCGATTTCCATTGTTAGTAATTTGTCATTAAAATATTTTTTCGAAATTTTGAATTCAAATGGGGGTGTGACTAATAAATTTTTTAACGGTTATAAAGGCTTTTTGCGTTATTTTTTAGGCCAAACTTTAGCGAATCTTCTTCTATTTGGTTTACAGAATTGTGTTCGTTCTAAAAACTTGATCGATATATTTGATTAAACTTCGCCATTTTTTATTAATTGCCTTGAGGAATCCAAAAATATAATAAGAAATGGGTGTTCATGATTTTGTTTTCGAGATATGATAATTCTCCAACATCCGGCGGAATGAACGAATTCATGTTGGCATTACGTTTGCTATGAATGACTAAATAAATAAACATTAAGCATATTTAACATGCTACGTTATATCTGAAGAACGTTCTTCATATTATTCACTTTGATCCTAAACCCCTTTTAGCTAAATTTTCATTATGAGGAGTGGATAAAACCAGTAAACACCGGTAGTTGGTCGTTGGTTCGCGCCTCGCTAATGGGCTGGTCAGGTGGAATTTTTTAGGTTTTTTAGGTGTAACTCCTAAATAGGAGTCATTTTTTCGATAGAAAGCCCTCTTGAACGATGTCGTGTTGCCGTATACAAACACTTAAATTCACAAAAATACTAAATTGCGTAAAATTTTTAAAAATAATAATAAATATATAATAGATCCAGATATATAGCTACAATTTCTTTTTTAAAAAATGCAGTTTAAACTAATAATATTTCGTGTGTAAAGTTTCTTTTATATTGTGCAGCTTCGGTTGGGTGTTCATTGTAGCATATCGAATTATGCAGTGAAGCCGCCATTCAGTACTTTACAGTTGATAATTTTATTTTTAAAGTTAAAAAAAAGAGGTTTTAAAATGATTGTTCTTATATTTTAAATATTATATTCTATAATATTTAAAAATGATCATTTTATTTATAAATCTGTTATTTATTTCAGCGATGAAAAGCCACTTGTCTAGACTCATTGTGATGTTAGTCAAGCATTACGCCATTAATCTTGACAGCAGTACCTGAAGTCAATACTGTTATTGTCTACTGTTTTCATACACGGAAATTCCTGTACGCGTGTTTTAAGCTAGTATACAATTGAATCAATTTAGGATTTACGTATTTTCTTTTTTTAAAAATAAATAGGGTATTTTTTTTAATGGTTATACACCCACCATGGGCAAATGCGGCTCTTTATGAGTTACATGCGGCTCTTGCTTAAAGTGTTAATTTCTGCTCTTTTATTATTATTTTTACAATTTTATTTCCACAATTTTGTGAAAATATGTTTATTAAAAAAATTCAATATTTGTTTTATATAATATTTATATTATATAATAAAATCGCGGTACAGAACTGCAGTACAAAATAAAAAAGTACAGAACTGCGGCTCCCATGCATTTTGCAAAACCTACATTTCGGCTCCCACTGTCCTCTTGCTTGCCCACCCCTGTTATACACAATAAAATACATTAATCTTTTAAGATTTTTATAATTATATAATTAATCTGTTTGCATACTGCAAAGCGACACGTGGGTGATCTGCCGAGAGGGATGCCTCCAGGGAGGTCTTTTATTTGGAAACTCTTTCCTAATTAGATGCTACAAACGTAAAGAAAACCCAGAAAATTCCACATTGCCGGCCTGTTGACGATGCGCGAACCCACTACCAGTATTTTGTTTTGTTATCTACTCGGCCACTGGTGTGCAATTAATAACTACACGAGCCTACCGGTGGCCGAGTGAATTAAACCACTGACACTGGTAGTTGATCGTGGGTTCGCGCCTTACCAGCGGACTGGTCACGTGCAGTTTTCCGCGTTTTTTTTCATATTTGTAACACCTAAATAGGGGTTACTTTTTCAAGGTCTTCACGGGAGTCATCCCCACTCGGCAGACCGCTCATGTGTTGCGTTGCCATATAAATTCAAATTTACAAATTAACTAACATACAGATGCGTCCACATACGCTAGCTTATACAATAGCTATTAGTAGCACCCCTGTGGATATGGATTGAAACTAATTTATTTTAAACGCTAAATAAATATGAACTAATGGCATGAACCTAAACTCTTAAATGAAAAGAATTAACAAATTTTTATGGGGTGCGTGAGCGCATTTCAAAACTTCGAGGAGGTGAGGCAGATGGTTTGGTGGGAATAGGCAATGCAACACATGTGTGACCTGCTGAGGAGGTGAATACCGAGAGGACTCTCTAAGAGAAACTGGCCCCTGATACGGGCTACTTTCTTTCAGGTGTTAGATACGTGAAGAAAATCCGGAAAACTTTTAAGTGATCAGCCCATTGATGAGGAACGAACCCACGACCAATTTTTAGTGGTTTTATCCAATCCGCTATTGGCGAGCTGGGGGTCAGAGGAAAAAGTTAAACTCCTGCCCTGAAACTTATTTGTTGAATAAGGTTTTCACCTCCTCCACTTTCTACTTTATCAAAGCTATAATAACCTTTCAACAATGGAGTAGAAGCGTGGGAAAATTTTTAAGAATTTTCCCACGCTTCTACACCACTTCTACTCCAATTCTTAAAAATTTTCCCACGCGTTTTCCTCGTTTCCCTTGCGGAAAAAAAATTTTGTAAACAGTTACGTCTACTAAAAAAAAAATTCTTCTTTATTGTCACATAATTCTTTTTTATGTGAATTTTTTTTCGCGGTAATTTTTGTCTAAAATTTTTTTTTCGAAATTTATATTAAATTGTCTTATGATTTTCTATCCATTACGATTTTTTCAAAAGTTTTCAATTTATTTTCAATTTTATATAATTTTTTAAAGTTTCATGCATTGATGATTTTTTCCAACCTGCGAATCAAATTCAAGAAAATGTAATTGACAATTAACGAATTTCATCCACGATTGTAGATGNAATTTTGTGAAAATATGTTTATTAAAAAAATTCAATATTTGTTTTATATAATATTTATATTATATAATAAAATCGCGGTACAGAACTGCAGTACAAAATAAAAAAGTACAGAACTGCGGCTCCCATGCATTTTGCAAAACCTACATTTCGGCTCCCACTGTCCTCTTGCTTGCCCACCCCTGTTATACACAATAAAATACATTAATCTTTTAAGATTTTTATAATTATATAATTAATCTGTTTGCATACTGCAAAGCGACACGTGGGTGATCTGCCGAGAGGGATGCCTCCAGGGAGGTCTTTTATTTGGAAACTCTTTCCTAATTAGATGCTACAAACGTAAAGAAAACCCAGAAAATTCCACATTGCCGGCCTGTTGACGATGCGCGAACCCACTACCAGTATTTTGTTTTGTTATCTACTCGGCCACTGGTGTGCAATTAATAACTACACGAGCCTACCGGTGGCCGAGTGAATTAAACCACTGACACTGGTAGTTGATCGTGGGTTCGCGCCTTACCAGCGGACTGGTCACGTGCAGTTTTCCGGGTTTTTTTCATATTTGTAACACCTAAATAGGGGTTACTTTTTCAAGGTCTTCACGGGAGTCATCCCCACTCGGCAGACCGCCCGTGTGTTGCGTTGCCATATAAATTCAAATTTATAAATTTAACTAACATACAGATGCGTCCACATACACTAGCTTATACAATAGCTATTAGTAGCACCCCTGTGGATATGGATTGAAACTAATTTATTTTAAACGCTAAATAAATATGAACTAATGGCATGAACCTAAACTCTTAAATGAAAAGAATTAACAAATTTTTATAGGGTGCGTGAGCGCATTTCAAAACTTCGAGGAGGTGAGGCAGATGGTTTGGTGGGAATAGGCAATGCAACACATGTGTGACCTGCTGAGGAGGTGAATACCGAGAGGACTCTCTAAGAGAAACTGGCCCCTGATACGGGCTACTTTCTTTCAGGTGTTAGATACGTGAAGAAAATCCGGAAAACTTTTAAGTGATCAGCCCATTGATGAGGAACGAACCCACGACCAATTTTTAGTGGTTTTATCCAATCCGCTATTGGCGAGCTGGGGGTCAGAGGAAAAAGTTAAACTCCTGCCCTGAAACTTATTTGTTGAATAAGGTTTTCACCTCCTCCACTTTCTACTTTATCAAAGCTATAATAACCTTTCAACAATGGAGTAGAAGCGTGGGAAAATTTTTAAGAATTTTCCCACGCTTCTACACCACTTCTACTCCAATTCTTAAAAATTTTCCCACGCGTTTTCCTCGTTTCCCTTGCGGAAAAAAAATTTTGTAAACAGTTACGTCTACTAAAAAAAAAATTCTTCTTTATTGTCACATAATTCTTTTTTATGTGAATTTTTTTTCGCGGTAATTTTTGTCTAAAATTTTTTTTTCGAAATTTATATTAAATTGTCTTATGATTTTCTATCCATTACGATTTTTTCAAAAGTTTTCAATTTATTTTCAATTTTATATAATTTTTTAAAGTTTCATGCATTGATGATTTTTTCCAACCTGCGAATCAAATTCAAGAAAATGTAATTGACAATTAACGAATTTCATCCACGATTGTAGATGACGTAACGATTGTTATGTTTACAACTACGACGCCCGGCGACCTTACCCCCCCCGACTGTAAAGTGGGTGAAGGTCATCTCGTGTTCTACTTTCTGTAGAAGTGACGTAATCATTGTAAATAAAAGAAAATTTTAGTATATCTTTTATTTAATTTTAAATATTGTTGTTCAAATTTACACCCAAATATTAAAGCGGTTTAAAATATTAGCATTTGGTAAATATACTTAATTTACGCATAACGACTATAAATGAAATTTTAAGAATCTCCGGCCAAATTGATAAATATAGAACGATCACGTGACCAAAAGCTAACACCAAGAAATACAGTAGAACCTCGGAAACTCGGCCTAATGTGGACCGAAGGGTGGCCGAGTTTGTGAAAATGCCGGGTTATCGGGAATGGGGTTAAAAAAAATAAGTGCGAGTGTTTCCTCAGAAAATACTGTACTGTACTTGTATGTATTGTTTACTTGAGAATATAACAGAGAATAAACTGCCCGAATACCCTTAAACAAAGGAAAAGTACGTCCTTTATGAAGGCATAGAGCCTTTACTACATGAAAATGAAAATTAACGAATACACTGTGTACAGTAATTTACCTGATAAGACAGACCTCAGAAAAATACTTTATGAGAGCTTTTATACTTTTATAAAGCTGTCTATAATGAAAATTAATTAACTAAGGATTTTTTTGCTCTGCCAGGATGTGCCCGAGTTATCCGGAGTGCCGGGTTATCGAGAGCCGAGTTTTCGAGGTTCTACTGTATAAAAAAAATATGTTTAAAATTTAATGTTTTTGTAAAATTAGTAAATTAGTAAAAATTAGTAAAAATTAGTAATTTAGTAAAAATTAGTAAATTGTAACAAATTTCATCAAAGACAATAGAATAAATTTTCAGCTTACATAAACTGTACAATAAATAATTATTTCTTCGAAAGAAGTCGATATACACAAATAAATAATAATTATTTAATAATGCTTTTAATCCATTTTAAGTCGATATTGTAAAAATTAAGCTTTTTAATTTGGCTTTTATTATTTATATTTTCTAAGTATTTTACTGTAAAATTCAATTTATTGAACAGAAACAAAACTAAGCTATTAAATATAAACAGGACAGTACAATACTATAACTAATAAAAATTTTACAAAACAGTAAAATAGAGATATAAAATAAATTACTTTATTTGTAAAAAAAATCATAATTTATATTTAAATATTTACAATCAATCTGGGCAATGAAAAAAACCGAATAAAATTTACTTATATTTACGTGAAATATAGACAATTTTCTTCTGGAAAAAATGTTTCTTGATAAAATTTATTATCTATATGAATAAAACTTTCAATAATACATTAGTTACAATGACTGATGTTTCTTTATTACCCTTTCTGTAGTATGTATTATTATTACACATAGTTTCCTAGATTATAGCATAATAATGTGTATAAAAACTGGAAATTCTATTAATTTCTAAACGCAGATATTCTCACATAAAAAGCATACTATACCGTCTATATATATTTTAACGCCAGTTATTCGCTATTGAATTCTTCTAAATAAACCTGTCTAATCCATAATTTATTTGACAGAAAGAAGTTGTTTATGGCCCGTGTTTCATATATCTAATGTTTTTGTCACGATATTATTTCAAATATCGAAAAAAAATATACATTTCTAACATCGACATATATGAATATTTTTACGTTTGAATATTATATTTCGATACTTTCATCTTCTTTCACTAAGAATACGTACTTTTATCCTAAAACATTAACTTTTTACCAACAAAAAACAGTCGAAATAGCAACCGAGCAAAAATGATTATGAATTCTAAGCTCTGTTGGAGGGATGTCAGCTTATTCGTTCCATCTTTGATATAATTCGTTTTTTTTTTTCTCTCTCTATTTACACTCAATTTACTTGAAAATTATTGTATTGTCCTGTTTATATTTAATAGCTTAGCTTTGTTTCTGTTCAACAAATTGAATTTTACAGTAAAATACTTAGAAACTCTAAGTAATAAGCTGAAAATTTATTCTATTGTCTTTGATGAAATTTGTTATAATTTACTAATTTGTACAGAAATCTTTGTAATATTATCTGTAAAACCAGTATAATAAGTCCAGATAATAGAAGATAGTCGAATTTATAGTCGAAAATTTACATATTAATAAGGAAAAAAGGACATTGAGGCAATTTAATTAAACAAATTTTTTATTAATTTGTACCGAAAACATTAAATTTTAAACATATTTTTTCATATTTCTTGATGTTAGCTTTTGGTCAGGTGATCGTTCTATATAACATAAATTAAAACACCTTAATTTGTTGCTGAGAAATATATTTTTTAAAAACAAACGTTTTCAACCTGATTAACAGGCCATCCTCAGGTTTAAAAAAAAACAAAAATGGAACAGATACGTTCCATGTATAAAATATAAATATTTAAATCAAAATTTAGAACAAAAATTTTTAAAAATATACAAGAGAAACGCAAGTAAACATATAAATTAAGGTGTTTTAATTTATGTGTTTATTTGCTGAGCACTTTTAATGTGATCGTTCTATATTTATCAACTTGGCCGGAGATTTTCAGCAGTGATCTGTTTCATATATAATTTTGCATATTTGTGATAGTGCATTACTAATCTTTATTAAACATAGCTAGACATTTTATATTATTAAAATTCGACTGGATTAATAAAATAATTATATTAAATTTTTACGTGTTTAGCAGGAAAGTTTCAATGTCACGTGACGCTACAGTCATCCCATGGTTCGCTGGAGATTTTGCGCTGTGATCTTTTTTATATGTAATTTGCATAATTATAATGATAAATTATTAATCTTTATTATACAGATTTAGTTATTGTGTATTAATTAAATTCATCGGGTTTCATGGAAGAATTTTTCAAATCTTTTAGTGTTTATTCAGAAAAATGTAACCTTTGGTCACGTCAGGATTATTTTCAGTCTATCCCATATGCATCAGTTGGCGCCAGATTTCGTAGAGTTCGGTTTAGTGTTTCCTTGGTGTTTCTCAGTTTATTCGAAGTTCACTTCGATAAATTTTTATTTCGTGGATGGATACATTATGCGCTGTTTTTAATGGATATAAAGGTGGAAATTTTGTTGTGAATTTAGAACTTGTTTCAGTATATGCGACAGAAAGAAACGTTGAAAAATAATTTATTTGCGACAATTAGCGAGAACTGATCTTTGGATATAATACTTAGATATAAGTGAGAATATGTATTATAGACTTACTAATTTATTTGTGCATATAATTATCTAGTCCTAATTTCGAAACATTTATATTTTTTATTGTTTATAAGCCTGTGAGTTAGAATTTCCACTGATTTAGTGCTATTACGTGAAAGAAGAATACAAAGTTCAATTAACAAGTAGTCTCTTTAATTAGGAAATTAATTTGTTTGTAGATTTTAGATGAAACTAAATTGATGTGAATATAGAAAGTATACGTAGAATATGGCTAAACTAATATAACAAAAAATATCACGTATTACTCGATCAGAAAAATGTGAGTAAAATTTTTATAGTGTTTATATCGGCCTAGTTTTTATATCGAAAATATTTTTTTAGTGATATTTGTAATCACAGTTACAAATTATGTAAAATTCAGGCTTCATATAATGTTATATCATTCAAATAGTAATGGCGCATAAAATATTTACAGGATTAATTAGTATTTTCGAATTTTGTTTGAGGAAACTGATGAAGGCAAGCGTATGGATAGTTGTATTTAAGTTAGTTCACTTTGTTTCGATCTAGTTTTTTTCGTAATGTTACGATATACGTACTTTTGACTTTGTAAATGTTATTATACTAAAAAAAATAAAGTTTTATGTTATTCTCCTACTTAATTATGTATTTTTAATGTTTCTAAACTAAATAGTATTTATTAAATTGAAATTCAAACTTTACAAAGTATTACGAATATTAGAGAAGACCGTTTTACTATAAATTACTACGTCTTACTCTAATGTTGATTTCAAAAAAAGTAGGTCAGACAAGGACCGTTAGACTGATGACGTATATTGTCGGCTTTTCCGGGTTGTATCGGAACTCTCGCGATATCTACAATAGTCACACCTACTTTTTTCTGACGAGAACCAATTAGGAATATTAATTTTTTTAACCAATCGGATGATGGCGGAAGGTTTAAATTCGATTTATGTCGATAGATGACCCTCTAAAATTTCATATTTATTTTAATTTTTTCCTCTTTTATTGTAATTTCTCGTGAATTAAAAGATATTCCAAAACAAAGTTGGAGAATCCGACTACTCGTAAAAATTCTACGACTTCACGAAATGATCCAGGTATTTCATATGAATTTTTTTGTGACTATAGTCGTCAGTCACTGCTGAGTGGATATGATTTCAATCATTGCAAGACTGAAAACCTCCTTTACATTCTTACTGTATTATCTAATTTAACATATTATTAAAGCGAATTTCTTTTAAATTTTCCTTTAAAACATTTTTAAATATAATGATCTGTTGGAAAGAAGTCATTCGAGCGACAAATGAGTTATTTTGAGAGTCATTTTATCTTATCTTTGAAAATTTCTGTCTTTGTTTATAAATTTTTGATTGTTATATACGATATCATAAAATACTGTCAATAAAATATTTACTATTGTATATAACATAGAATAAATTAAAGATAATAGGTCGTATTATTTACCATATTTTGCAGTAGCGGTTTGAATTTTTCTAAAATCTCGTTTAAAACTAAATTAAGATTCATAATAACTCACTTAATACAAGTCACGGGTTCGCACCTGACCAACGGGCTGGCCGGGTTCACCAGTTTTATTTGAAATACATCATTAGAAAAACTCTTAAATATTTCTTCATAGGAAAATTAAACAATTAAAAAGTTAAATTACTTACTTTTTAGAGCCCATCCTTTAAATTTCATTAAATCACTTAAGAACTGCATTCCACTTCTCAAACAAGACGAAGACAATTTAACATCATCAAATATTTCCATGGCATAAGGAAGACCTAAGCGATAGGCGTACTTAGCTAAATCTCTTAATTCTTCATCTATATTTGTCAAAACGTTTAAAATTTCGCCCGTTCCATTCCGTATTTCTCGAATTTCGTCAGTTTTCACGAAAATTCCATTGCATGAAAATACTAGAAACATCAATAGAGACGAACAGAATTTCATTCTGTAGAAAATGGTCTTCACTTCTTACAACAGATGAAGAAGTTGTACAAGTTTATCACTCACGCTACAATATATAAACTTTTCTCTTGTTACGTATTAACTTCTAATTGGTTTATTCGTGATAAGCTTTTATTTTATTGGTTTATTCCCTTTATTAATTAAACCAATTCCTTATGGCACTTTCTCATAGCTCTAAAGGAAAATATTCTTCCTTTTATTAAGAAACAAACTAGAAAACACTTTTATCAACATCCAAGGTCTCGTAAGAAAAATATATTTCTAAAAATATTAATGAAGAATGCAACGAAATTCAGTTAATTTCGATGATAAATTAATAATAATGCTGATCAGCAGACATGTTTTTCAGATTATATTATACTTAAATTATCTTTGCTGTATTCTGCCCTGTTGTAAGCCTGCATATTTGTATTGTAAACACAGAAACACGCAAACGCAATGCGAAAATCAGTCGAATAAATCGCTTGTCTGAGAAAAATTTACCTATAAAAGATGTAAACATGTCAGAAAATACAATATGTATTTTTATTTAACATTTAATTCTAGAACGTAAATACATCACTCAAGTTTTCTTTGCCCTGTCACCGTGTAAGCGTTTGTTTCCAATTGTCTATTGTCTGTTTTGCTACAGAGCGAGTTTAGAATTCTTTGTAGATTAGAATTTTTGCTCTCCCCTTATATGGAAATCATGCTGTATTTTTAGTGTCTATAAACACCTGATTCTAATCGATAGGTGTTCATGAGCTGCTTTATCTGTCCAGATGCCTCCTCCTCCTCCTCCGTTGACATATTCTAAGTTATTGTCTTTCTAAACTTGATTATTGAAATATATTATAAATATAATTAATTTAATGATATTTTTTGAAAATCCAATATAATATAGAAGCAAGAATAACATAAAGTCAAAAATTAGTTTACATTGTTTTCATAAGGAAACGAAAGTAACAAGGTCGTAGAAAGTACATTATGTTGTCACTTATTTGTCAAATTGACGATGTCATTACAAAACATTAATTAAATATTTCATTTTTGATGATTATTATAAGAAATTATTATAATTTTGACTATTATCAGAATGAAATAAGACAAATTATGTATTTATTGTATTATATTATATATTACTTAAGTTATGCAATATATTACAAAAATTTTGGAAAATTTCCTAAGGAGGAAGAAGGTAGAAGGTCCACCCTTGACCCTTTTAACGTTGAACGTGTAGAGCTTTGTCTGTTGGAACACAATATATTTAATTTACAATTCATGTCAGGTTTACGATTAAATGTTACATTGAATGAACTTTTATAAGTAAGAATTAGTGGAAAGCGAACGGCAAAATTTTATAAAACAAAAGAAAGCTGATAAACTAATCCTTAATCTCTTTAATCAAGCAAATCTTTGATCCTCATAGGATTTTTTTATCCTTCGTATTTCTCAGATTTATCAAATCCACTGATTGCAAAATCATTATAAAAAGTGGGTACAGAATTCTGTAGCCTGTATCTGCTTTATATATAAGTACCCCATAAACCTAACACTTTATAATTTAGCATGAATATATCTACATATGGAAAATTGATGCTGTTAAAATTCGGAGATGACAAGTCAAACAGAAGAGGAGATAGAGAGAGAGGTATGTGGTCATATCTCGTGTGGGGTTAAACTATATGAAGATTTTACTCCTTACTAACGTTTAAAAAATTTTTTAAAGCACACCTCTAATTTCAAAATAAGTCTTTTGCCTTTTTTAGAAATGATGATTAAAAATTATCAGAATTTCTTCTTGTCCTAATGTTTGAGTGCAAAGAAAATCGTGCGAGAACCCTTACCAGCATTTTCATTTATGACTTCATCCATAGCAAACCATGAAGAATTTATAGTAGTAGAATTCTTTAGTAGCGTAATTGCCTGGTTACATTATGATATAAGAATATAGAGTGGCCCAAAAGTCAGTTAGTTTTTATAAAAATTAAGTTATTCATTGAAATACTTATTTACAAACTTATCAAACCCTTCTTAATATGGAATCGTGTCTGTTTAATACAAATTATAAGACAAATGTTTAAATTCATTACAAAAACACGGTTAACTGATTTCTGGTCTTTATATATTCTCATGTCTTGCGAATCTGGCCTGCTACAAACGCCCAAATTTTAGATTAGTCTGCTTTGGCGCATCACGAAGAAATCGAACCCAGTACCAGCATTAGTAAGAGAGGTTTCTAGAATTTATTCTGAATTTTAACAATTTTAATATGATTAAATATTGACTACGATAATAAACAATTATATCTAATAAAAGAAAGAACTACTTCGGAAATTTATAATTTATTCTTAAAATATCCCTGTGAATTAGAGGGGAGTTTCTATTAGTAGTTTCTATTAATTTTTATGCTAAGTTACTTTGTAAAGATATGGAAATTAAAGAAGAAATTATTGCAAAAAAGGTTAAACAAGTTGCAATCACTTCAAAATTATATTTAATATAGGAACCTTGAATATATATATATATTCAAGGTTCCTATATTAAATATAATTTTGTAAATTAAGTATAATTTTGCAATCACCTGAGATATATATATATATATATATCAGGTGATTACAATTTATTTACGTTTTATGTAATGATTTATTCTCTTGTTTGCATATCTTTATAAGGTAAATTAGTTTGATTTTTAATAAAAAGTACTAAATTTAAAGTATTATCCCCTCAAATTTACAGAAGTAAAATTTTAAAATAAATTGTAAGGTTTAAAAGTAATTTTTTCTATTATTAAATATAATTAGGCTATTTTTGTTTACATTTATTTATATTCATAATTTTTCATAATAAATTTTAGAAATCTCTGAGCCAAAAAGTCAGTTAACCGTAATTTTGGTAGTCGGTTTAAAATTTGTGAATGCATTATAATATGTATTGAACAGAAAAGATCCCATTTTAAGCAGTGTTTATTAAGTTTGTAAATAAATATTTCTGTGAGTAGTCTAATTTTCATAATGACTAACTGACTTTTAGAGCGCCCTGTATTCTTATACTACGATATAAAACCGTAACTGTGCTCCTAACAAGATATTCAACTATTTTTAAAAATCTTCGTGCGTTGCTATGGTTTAAGACAAGGTTAAAGTCATAAATGAAAACGCTGGCGAGGGGGGTAGGAGTCCAGGAGTAGAGAAATAGAATCATGAAACCATCAAAATTTAACAGCATTAATTCTTCTTATACCATGCCGAATACACAAGCTACCATGCCGAATTTAGTTTTTTTCTTGACACCTCGTCTTGAGATATTAAAAGAAATACACGCCAAACACACCTACACTCACACATACATCCACATACATATCCATTAAATGTTTTTCATGTCTTAGCAATCCATAGCAAAACATAAAGAATTTAAGGTAGTTGAACTTTACATTAGATCGTTTACAGACTTAATCGTGGTATAAGAATACAGGGTGGTCGAAAAGTCAGTTAATCATTATGAAAACTAAAGTGCTGCTCGTTGAAATAGTTATTTACAAACTTGACCTGTTTTGGCACACCACGAAAAAATAGAATCCAATATAAACAATAGTAAGATAATTTATTCTTAAACATTTGTGTCCTTATTATACAATTTTATTATTTAAATGTCTACTGGGACCGATCGTATTACTAGGATTTATTATATCGGTGTCCAAGTCCTGCAAAATGAGGAAACGTATGCAGAGAAAAAAGGAAAAATTTCGTACAGGTAAATCAGGCCAACAATAAAGATTTTTCTCTTTACTCTGGATATGTTTCTTTCCTTTTTACTCTGGATACGTTTCTTTATTTTGCAGAACTTGGACACCGATATAATAAATCCTAGTAATACGATCTGTTCTAGTAGACATTTAAATAAATAAAATAGTAAGATAAGTTTCTGTTTGCTATTATTGAGAGGTTTCTAGAATATATTATAAATAATAATTGATTTGAATAAATATAGACAACGATAATGAAAAATTATATCTGAATTGCTTTTAAAATTTATAATTTATTCTTAAAATATCTTTGTAAATTTGAGGGAAAATACTTTAAATTTATTAGTTTCTCTTCTAAAATTAATTTAACTTCTAAAATACTTAAATTAATTAATAAATTATTGCGAAAACGTAAGCAAGTTGCTATTTCTTGAAATCATAAATTATATTCAAGGTTCTCCAATTCAGTAGGAAATTATTGTCGCCCCCAGATGGATTTGCGCGTGACCAACCACATGGAGTTTTCCGGGTTTTCTTCACCTAAATAAATGCCACTTTCCCTACAGAAGAGCACCCCCGTTGACTCCCCACACGTTGCCTTGCGTTATGCCATCTATATAATCCTCACCAAGGATCTCCTTCAAGAATTTTCACCACCAAACTGTGGATAAGTTAAAAATGAACCCCGAAATATATGTAAATTTTAGCAATTTTAATTCGTTTAAATATTGCTGATTAGCATGTTCTTGCTACGATACGGTTCGTTAATAATACCTAGATTACACTTCGAATCTGGTTTACACTGATAATATTACTGTAAACTTGGCAAAACGATTGAAATAATGAAGCAATGAGCGATCTGTCAATGGGCAAATTTTTCCTAGGAAGACTTTTTTGAGAGACTGGCCTTTATTTATATGCTAGACATGTGAAGAAAAACCCAAAATCCATTGAGAAGGCTCAAACCCGAGGTCAGAGTTCAGTGGTTCTATCCTTTCGAATCGATAGAAATTTAGACTATAATTATTAAACAATTCTGGTTTTATTGTCTCTGGCATTAATAGAAACATATTAAAAGATCAAATTCTCTTGTATTTACTTATAACTCTTCTAAGCATACCCATCGTGGGTTCTCCCAGATCCAAAGAGAATCCACAGTAGTAGAATGGATTACACAACTGAACACTGGTTGTGGATTCGCTCAACAGCAAGATCTCGGGTTTTATCGGGTTTTCTTCACCTGTCTAACACCTAAATAGGGGCCAGTTATTTATAAAAACTCCTCCGTTGGTAGATCGCCCATGTGTTGCCCATTCCATCGAACCCAATAATTTTGGCCTCAATTAACGATTAATTTTTAATATTCAAAAATAATGAAAAATTTAAGGTGTGTTTCTCTAACACCAAAAATAAATAATAAGAATTTACCTTGCAGAAATTTCCGTATCAAAAAATAACTTCGCGTGTAAACCATGTTACTATTAAATATTCCGGGTTTTTAATGTATTTTAATAAATGTAGCCATTAAGTTATTTAAAATATAAAAATTTCGAATTTAATTTTAAATTTAATTGTTAACAACACATTAATTTAACTACTTGGATCAATAAAGGTCGATGTTCGTATAATTTCGTAATCGTAATGTGTCGTCATCTGTCTTACAAATNATGGAAGAATTTTTCAAATCTTTTAGTGTTTATTCAGAAAAATGTAACCTTTGGTCACGTCAGGATTATTTTCAGTCTATCCCATATGCATCAGTTGGCGCCAGATTTCGTAGAGTTCGGTTTAGTGTTTCCTTGGTGTTTCTCAGTTTATTCGAAGTTCACTTCGATAAATTTTTATTTCGTGGATGGATACATTATGCGCTGTTTTTAATGGATATAAAGGTGGAAATTTTGTTGTGAATTTAGAACTTGTTTCAGTATATGCGACAGAAAGAAACGTTGAAAAATAATTTATTTGCGACAATTAGCGAGAACTGATCTTTGGATATAATACTTAGATATAAGTGAGAATATGTATTATAGACTTACTAATTTATTTGTGCATATAATTATCTAGTCCTAATTTCGAAACATTTATATTTTTTATTGTTTATAAGCCTGTGAGTTAGAATTTCCACTGATTTAGTGCTATTACGTGAAAGAAGAATACAAAGTTCAATTAACAAGTAGTCTCTTCATTAGGAAATTAATTTGTTTGTAGATTTTAGATGAAACTAAATTGATGTGAATATAGAAAGTATACGTAGAATATGGCTAAACTAATATAACAAAAAATATCACGTATTACTCGATCAGAAAAATGTGAGTAAAATTTTTATAGTGTTTATATCGGCCTAGTTTTTATATCGAAAATATTTTTTTAGTGATATTTGTAATCACAGTTACAAATTATGTAAAATTCAGGCTTCATATAATGTTATATCATTCAAATAGTAATGGCGCATAAAATATTTACAGGATTAATTAGTATTTTCGAATTTTGTTTGAGGAAACTGATGAAGGCAAGCGTATGGATAGTTGTATTTAAGTTAGTTCACTTTGTTTCGATCTAGTTTTTTTCGTAATGTTACGATATACGTACTTTTGACTTTGTAAATGTTATTATACTAAAAAAAATAAAGTTTTATGTTATTCTCCTACTTAATTATGTATTTTTAATGTTTCTAAACTAAATAGTATTTATTAAATTGAAATTCAAACTTTACAAAGTATTACGAATATTAGAGAAGACCGTTTTACTATAAATTACTACGTCTTACTCTAATGTTGATTTCAAAAAAAGTAGGTCAGACAAGGACCGTTAGACTGATGACGTATATTGTCGGCTTTTCCGGGTTGTATCGGAGCTCTCGCGATATCTACAATAGTCACACCTACTTTTTTCTGACGAGAACCAATTAGGAATATTAATTTTTTTAACCAATCGGATGATGGCGGAAGGTTTAAATTCGATTTATGTCGATAGATGACCCTCTAAAATTTCATATTTATTTTAATTTTTTCCTCTTTTATTGTAATTTCTCGTGAATTAAAAGATATTCCAAAACAAAGTTGGAGAATCCGACTACTCGTAAAAATTCTACGACTTCACGAAATGATCCAGGTATTTCATATGAATTTTTTTGTGACTATAGTCGTCAGTCACTGCTGAGTGGATATGATTTCAATCATTGCAAGACTGAAAACCTCCTTTACATTCTTACTGTATTATCTAATTTAACATATTATTAAAGCGAATTTCTTTTAAATTTTCCTTTAAAACATTTTTAAATATAATGATCTGTTGGAAAGAAGTCATTCGAGCGACAAATGAGTTATTTTGAGAGTCATTTTATCTTATCTTTGAAAATTTCTGTCTTTGTTTATAAATTTTTGATTGTTATATACGATATCATAAAATACTGTCAATAAAATATTTACTATTGTATATAACATAGAATAAATTAAAGATAATAGGTCGTATTATTTACCATATTTTGCAGTAGCGGTTTGAATTTTTCTAAAATCTCGTTTAAAACTAAATTAAGATTCATAATAACTCACTTAATACAAGTCACGGGTTCGCACCTGACCAACGGGCTGGCCGGGTTCACCAGTTTTATTTGAAATACATCATTAGAAAAACTCTTAAATATTTCTTCATAGGAAAATTAAACAATTAAAAAGTTAAATTACTTACTTTTTAGAGCCCATCCTTTAAATTTCATTAAATCACTTAAGAACTGCATTCCACTTCTCAAACAAGACGAAGACAATTTAACATCATCAAATATTTCCATGGCATAAGGAAGACCTAAGCGATAGGCGTACTTAGCTAAATCTCTTAATTCTTCATCTATATTTGTCAAAACGTTTAAAATTTCGCCCGTTCCATTCCGTATTTCTCGAATTTCGTCAGTTTTCACGAAAATTCCATTGCATGAAAATACTAGAAACATCAATAGAGACGAACAGAATTTCATTCTGTAGAAAATGGTCTTCACTTCTTACAACAGATGAAGAAGTTGTACAAGTTTATCACTCACGCTACAATATATAAACTTTTCTCTTGTTACGTATTAACTTCTAATTGGTTTATTCGTGATAAGCTTTTATTTTATTGGTTTATTCCCTTTATTAATTAAACCAATTCCTTATGGCACTTTCTCATAGCTCTAAAGGAAAATATTCTTCCTTTTATTAAGAAACAAACTAGAAAACACTTTTATCAACATCCAAGGTCTCGTAAGAAAAATATATTTCTAAAAATATTAATGAAGAATGCAACGAAATTCAGTTAATTTCGATGATAAATTAATAATAATGCTGATCAGCAGACATGTTTTTCAGATTATATTATACTTAAATTATCTTTGCTGTATTCTGCCCTGTTGTAAGCCTGCATATTTGTATTGTAAACACAGAAACACGCAAACGCAATGCGAAAATCAGTCGAATAAATCGCTTGTCTGAGAAAAATTTACCTATAAAAGATGTAAACATGTCAGAAAATACAATATGTATTTTTATTTAACATTTAATTCTAGAACGTAAATACATCACTCAAGTTTTCTTTGCCCTGTCACCGTGTAAGCGTTTGTTTCCAATTGTCTATTGTCTGTTTTGCTACAGAGCGAGTTTAGAATTCTTTGTAGATTAGAATTTTTGCTCTCCCCTTATATGGAAATCATGCTGTATTTTTAGTGTCTATAAACACCTGATTCTAATCGATAGGTGTTCATGAGCTGCTTTATCTGTCCAGATGCCTCCTCCTCCTCCGTTGACATATTCTAAGCTATTGTGTTTCTAAACTTGAGTATTGAAATATATTATAAATATAATTAATTTAATGATATTTTTTGAAAATCCAATATAATATAGAAGCAAGAATAACATAAAGTCAAAAATTAGTTTACATTGTTTTCATAAGGAAACGAAAGTAACAAGGTCGTAGAAAGTACATTATGTTGTCACTTATTTGTCAAATTGACGATGTCATTACAAAACATTAATTAAATATTTCATTTTTGATGATTATTATAAGAAATTATTATAATTTTGACTATTATCAGAATGAAATAAGACAAATTATGTATTTATTGTATTATATTATATATTACTTAAGTTATGCAATATATTACAAAAATTTTGGAAAATTTCCTAAGGAGGAAGAAGGTAGAAGGTCCACCCTTGACCCTTTTAACGTTGAACGTGTAGAGCTTTGTCTGTTGGAACACAATATATTTAATTTACAATTCATGTCAGGTTTACGATTAAATGTTACATTGAATGAACTTTTATAAGTAAGAATTAGTGGAAAGCGAACGGCAAAATTTTATAAAACAAAAGAAAGCTGATAAACTAATCCTTAATCTCTTTAATCAAGCAAATCTTTGATCCTCATAGGATTTTTTTATCCTTCGTATTTCTCAGATTTATCAAATCCACTGATTGCAAAATCATTATAAAAAGTGGGTACAGAATTCTGTAGCCTGTATCTGCTTTATATATAAGTACCCCATAAACCTAACACTTTATAATTTAGCATGAATATATCTACATATGGAAAATTGATGCTGTTAAAATTCGGAGATGACAAGTCAAACAGAAGAGGAGATAGAGAGAGAGGTATGTGGTCATATCTCGTGTGGGGTTAAACTATATGAAGATTTTACTCCTTACTAACGTTTAAAAAATTTTTTAAAGCACACCTCTAATTTCAAAATAAGTCTTTTGCCTTTTTTAGAAATGATGATTAAAAATTATCAGAATTTCTTCTTGTCCTAATGTTTGAGTGCAAAGAAAATCGTGCGAGAACCCTTACCAGCATTTTCATTTATGACTTCATCCATAGCAAACCATGAAGAATTTATAGTAGTAGAATTCTTTAGTAGCGTAATTGCCTGGTTACATTATGATATAAGAATATAGAGTGGCCCAAAAGTCAGTTAGTTTTTATAAAAATTAAGTTATTCATTGAAATACTTATTTACAAACTTATCAAACCCTTCTTAATATGGAATCGTGTCTGTTTAATACAAATTATAAGACAAATGTTTAAATTCATTACAAAAACACGGTTAACTGATTTCTGGTCTTTATATATTCTCATGTCTTGCGAATCTGGCCTGCTACAAACGCCCAAATTTTAGATTAGTCTGCTTTGGCGCATCACGAAGAAATCGAACCCAGTACCAGCATTAGTAAGAGAGGTTTCTAGAATTTATTCTGAATTTTAACAATTTTAATATGATTAAATATTGACTACGATAATAAACAATTATATCTAATAAAAGAAAGAACTACTTCGGAAATTTATAATTTATTCTTAAAATATCCCTGTGAATTAGAGGGGAGTTTCTATTAGTAGTTTCTATTAATTTTTATGCTAAGTTACTTTGTAAAGATATGGAAATTAAAGAAGAAATTATTGCAAAAAAGGTTAAACAAGTTGCAATCACTTCAAAATTATATTTAATATAGGAACCTTGAATATATATATATATTCAAGGTTCCTATATTAAATATAATTTTGTAAATTAAGTATAATTTTGCAATCACCTGAGATATATATATCAGGTGATTACAATTTATTTACGTTTTATGTAATGATTTATTCTCTTGTTTGCATATCTTTATAAGGTAAATTAGTTTGATTTTTAATAAAAAGTACTAAATTTAAAGTATTATCCCCTCAAATTTACAGAAGTAAAATTTTAAAATAAATTGTAAGGTTTAAAAGTAATTTTTTCTATTATTAAATATAATTAGGCTATTTTTGTTTACATTTATTTATATTCATAATTTTTCATAATAAATTTTAGAAATCTCTGAGCCAAAAAGTCAGTTAACCGTAATTTTGGTAGTCGGTTTAAAATTTGTGAATGCATTATAATATGTATTGAACAGAAAAGATCCCATTTTAAGCAGTGTTTATTAAGTTTGTAAATAAATATTTCTGTGAGTAGTCTAATTTTCATAATGACTAACTGACTTTTAGAGCGCCCTGTATTCTTATACTACGATATAAAACCGTAACTGTGCTCCTAACAAGATATTCAACTATTTTTAAAAATCTTCGTGCGTTGCTATGGTTTAAGACAAGGTTAAAGTCATAAATGAAAACGCTGGCGAGGGGGGTAGGAGTCCAGGAGTAGAGAAATAGAATCATGAAACCATCAAAATTTAACAGCATTAATTCTTCTTATACCATGCCGAATACACAAGCTACCATGCCGAATTTAGTTTTTTTCTTGACACCTCGTCTTGAGATATTAAAAGAAATACACGCCAAACACACCTACACTCACACATACATCCACATACATATCCATTAAATGTTTTTCATGTCTTAGCAATCCATAGCAAAACATAAAGAATTTAAGGTAGTTGAACTTTACATTAGATCGTTTACAGACTTAATCGTGGTATAAGAATACAGGGTGGTCGAAAAGTCAGTTAATCATTATGAAAACTAAAGTGCTGCTCGTTGAAATAGTTATTTACAAACTTGACCTGTTTTGGCACACCACGAAAAAATAGAATCCAATATAAACAATAGTAAGATAATTTATTCTTAAACATTTGTGTCCTTATTATACAATTTTATTATTTAAATGTCTACTGGGACCGATCGTATTACTAGGATTTATTATATCGGTGTCCAAGTCCTGCAAAATGAGGAAACGTATGCAGAGAAAAAAGGAAAAATTTCGTACAGGTAAATCAGGCCAACAATAAAGATTTTTCTCTTTACTCTGGATATGTTTCTTTCCTTTTTACTCTGGATACGTTTCTTTATTTTGCAGAACTTGGACACCGATATAATAAATCCTAGTAATACGATCTGTTCTAGTAGACATTTAAATAAATAAAATAGTAAGATAAGTTTCTGTTTGCTATTATTGAGAGGTTTCTAGAATATATTATAAATAATAATTGATTTGAATAAATATAGACAACGATAATGAAAAATTATATCTGAATTGCTTTTAAAATTTATAATTTATTCTTAAAATATCTTTGTAAATTTGAGGGAAAATACTTTAAATTTATTAGTTTCTCTTCTAAAATTAATTTAACTTCTAAAATACTTAAATTAATTAATAAATTATTGCGAAAACGTAAGCAAGTTGCTATTTCTTGAAATCATAAATTATATTCAAGGTTCTCCAATTCAGTAGGAAATTATTGTCGCCCCCAGATGGATTTGCGCGTGACCAACCACATGGAGTTTTCCGGGTTTTCTTCACCTAAATAAATGCCACTTTCCCTACAGAAGAGCACCCCCGTTGACTCCCCACACGTTGCCTTGCGTTATGCCATCTATATAATCCTCACCAAGGATCTCCTTCAAGAATTTTCACCACCAAACTGTGGATAAGTTAAAAATGAACCCCGAAATATATGTAAATTTTAGCAATTTTAATTCGTTTAAATATTGCTGATTAGCATGTTCTTGCTACGATACGGTTCGTTAATAATACCTAGATTACACTTCGAATCTGGTTTACACTGATAATATTACTGTAAACTTGGCAAAACGATTGAAATAATGAAGCAATGAGCGATCTGTCAATGGGCAAATTTTTCCTAGGAAGACTTTTTTGAGAGACTGGCCTTTATTTATATGCTAGACATGTGAAGAAAAACCCAAAATCCATTGAGAAGGCTCAAACCCGAGGTCAGAGTTCAGTGGTTCTATCCTTTCGAATCGATAGAAATTTAGACTATAATTATTAAACAATTCTGGTTTTATTGTCTCTGGCATTAATAGAAACATATTAAAAGATCAAATTCTCTTGTATTTACTTATAACTCTTCTAAGCATACCCATCGTGGGTTCTCCCAGATCCAAAGAGAATCCACAGTAGTAGAATGGATTACACAACTGAACACTGGTTGTGGATTCGCTCAACAGCAAGATCTCGGGTTTTATCGGGTTTTCTTCACCTGTCTAACAACCTAAATAGGGGCCAGTTATTTATAGAAACTCCTCCGTTGGCATCTCCCTTGGCAGATCGCCCATGTGTTGCCCATTCCATCGAACCCAATAATTTTGGCCTCAATTAACGATTAATTTTTAATATTGAAAAATAATAAAAAATTTAAGGTGTGTTTCTCTAACACCAAAAATAAATAATAAGAATTTACCTTGCAGAAATTTCCGTATCAAAAAATAACTTCGCGTGTAAACCATGTTACTATTAAATATTCCGGGTTTTTAATGTATTTTAATAAATGTAGCCATTAAGTTATTTAAAATATAAAAATTTCGAATTTAATTTTAAATTTAATTGTTAACAACACATTAATTTAACTACTTGGATCAATAAAGGTCGATGTTCGTATAATTTCGTAATCGTAATGTGTCGTCATCTGTCTTACAAATTGTGAACTAAATAAATAACGTATTTTTCTATTTTAATCACTACTTTTATATACAAAAATTGAAAATAATTCTTTAAAATTAATAACTTTATCTTTATTGAATATTAGTATAAATTTTATATATAAAATTTTTTATTAATATCATTAAACTTTTTCGTTAATATGTAGTGTCATCTATGTACAAGAAGGAAAATTATGTATTAATTCTTGTATATAGAAAAGTACGAGGGTGAGTCAAAAAATAATCTTAATTACTTTTTATTGATAAAATATATATATATATATATATATATACGAATGAAAATGCTTCATTACTTATCAATGTAATTCCTACTACGTTTAATATATGTGCACCAGTGCCTCCCTAGTGCTTGTATTCCACAAGTGGTGCATGAGTGGCTGTCTGTACAGCCACTGTTTACATCTCATTCTAAGTACCGAATTTTTTTACCCCAAAATCTTCTTTCAGTGGTTCAAAGGCACGATAATCGCTCGATGCAAGGTCACGCAAATAGGGGAATATGAGAAACACTCCATATGCAAATACCAAATTTTTTGGACTGTCGAGATGTGTGTGGTCGTGTAATATGCTGTAAGAATATACCAGAACTGAGTAAACCACGACGTTTGGATATTATTGCGAATTTTGAGTAATTCTGGAGCAAGTCACAACATGCTGAAGTGTTCACTAATAATCCTCTGGGCACATTCCAGAAAGTCACAGAGAAGTGTTAGTGCTCACACTTTTCAGGGATGGAGTCCTGCGAAAATTTTGGTTTCGGTGATGTAAAATGTCGCCACTCCTTGCATGCTCGCTTAATCTCTGGCTGAAAGTAATGAAACTATGATTTGTCACTAGTAACTTCACTATTGAAAAACTGGATAACTGCATGCTGCTCCTCTTTGGAACATATCTGTCATCTTTCTTAAGGTGTGCTGACGTCACACTTTATGTGTTGTACCTGTGCACGCAAAATCTGACACGAGAAGACACATCTCAACATTATAGCCGCCTCGATTATATTTGAAATTTTTTATCATCATATATAGGTAACGTTTTGATTTACCTACGTGTATTAGAAACTTTCTTAAAGTAGCAGAAATACCAGTGCCTATTTAATATACACTTAATTCGAATCTTTAGCAGCCTCAAGAAACATACGTTACACATAACTACGCTCTGTTGACTTACTATTCTGAGATATCAGTTGGAGTGGCAAAATGTTGGTACAAAAGTGTGGAGGAAAATCAATGGTCCACTATGAAGAATACAAATTCACGTGCACCAACGTACACATCTCAGTTGCTATATTGGTGCCGTTGTCTGAATATTTTTTGGTTACCGGATTGCATCAACCAATAGGATAACAGCAGCGCTAAAATAGACTCTGTGATTATACCATCTGGCATCATTATTTATCGCATACATTAGTAGTGCCAATAGGCAAGTGATAATTACATCAAATAATAGAAAAATCCTATAAAATACAGAAAAACAGAATATAAATAAAAAAATTCAGGTTTATTTCTAGTGATTCTATTATAGCCCGCACTGGCTAATGAATAGACATGAGTCAGCCTGACAGTATAGAGACATTTTAAATATGTGATAAACAAATATGCTGAAAGAGATTACATCCATGTCTTTTTCCTTCCCTTTCATCTGATGTAGTCTCTTGCAACTCAGGTTTTTATAGCGTTGTTTGTAATCAAGTATTCCTTTCTATAGCTTTATTTAGAAAACATCTCTAATGCCCCTTAGAATTTGAATAAAAGTTGATGAAAGCAATGGTTTTGAGTGTGTGTGTGATTCAAGATACCACAATAGAATAAAATATGTTTTTCTCTTTATTTTTTAGGGTACACTAAGTATTTCAGTAGGGAGTAAATAATGAATTACACTTTAATGCCACCTCTTGAGCATATAGCTTTAGTTAAGATAGCTAGTATGTTATGGAATCAAGATGAGGCTAGGGCTTTAATGGCAAAGTTCTATTTTCCATTACTTGGCAGTGAAAGAAGAGAAAAGTGGAAAGAGATAGAAGACAAAGTAATAGAAAAAGTACAACAGCTTTCACAACCAGAACCTTTAAAAGAGGAAATATTGGGTTTTATTAAGCCAATGGGCTTACAAATATTAAAATGAATGGAATATCATCGAAAGTTTTTGAGTGGAAGCTATGTCAAAAAGAACTTAAGTAGGCTTTTCTGGACAGATATTACCAGACGCTATAAATTAGCATGTATTTAGACCCAAGAAAGGTTAGACAGCAGGAATTAGTGGTTCTTTGGACATATGATATAAAAGGCGAGGTGGCTAAGATGGATAATATGATTGAAAGAAAGTTGCGACATAAATGCTCTCCTTATCAATATGCATTCGAATATGCAGCAGTTGGAGGTAATAAAGTAGCAACAGAATATATTTTACAAAGATTGACTCCTGAAGAAAGAAAAGCGTCTTTAGTAAGAACTGCAGGATATGTAGCAGAGAGACGTTGCAGCTCTGCCAGCAATTGTACTAATCTTCCTGAAGAATATTATGCTGATGTTTTATGTTTTTTACTCTCACAAATGGACGAAGAGCAGCAAACAGAAGTATTTAAAAGCTACCCTTATAAAGTGTTAAAATGTTTTATGGATTGGCCATGGCAAAGTCTCTTTATGGAAACATCAATCCGTATGTTGAATTTTCTTTCCGAAGAGGATTGCCATTATTTTTTGAGAGAAATATAGATGAACATGTGTTTCGTATTCGTACTGAACGAGAACTAGGCAATAAATCATTTAGATTACATAAATGGCAGACAGATGGAGTAAAAGAAAAATATGAAACAGCAGCGTCTTCTCAATCTCAGATTAATAATGGGTTTAAAGAGGTCAATGCTTAGTCTACAAATCTTGAATATTCATTTAAAAAGCTTTCTAAAGAAGATATGTGGAAAGCAATAGGTGGTACAGAGAAAATTTTTAACAAATTTAATAAAGCGTATCAGAGAAATCGAGAAAAATTCACACTAAGCAACTCAGAAGCAGCGTATCATGGATTCTACTATGGTGCTTTAGTATTAAAGTTTAAATATCGCTATGGTCTTAACCGTTATGTTGAACGTATTGCGGGTAATGGCCGTGCAGATTTAATATTTATGTCACGTATAAAAGATGCAAATGGCAGAATTAACCCAAAACCTATTCCAGTAGTTGTTGAGTTTAAAGGAGAATGTCATACTGCTGATGAAGCCATAGCGCAGATTAAGAACAAAGGTTATTTGTATAACCTCAGTGTCAGAACTAAAGCAGAAGAGGAGGTCACAGTGGGGTAGCTGAAAATGGTGGATTAAAAGTAAAAAAAGATGATATTTTCCAATCGCGAGGATTCATACATCAATTATTAGGACTATCTTTCGCTGCGCATACTATAGATACTCTTAACGCAAAGAAATCAAATTGAAGAAAATATGAAGTATTTCTATAATAAGATTTTATTAAAAATGTAACCCAAATGGAATCAGGACACTCGCAGATATATCGCATAGTTTATTAAAAATTAAGTAGATGGTTTCAAGTTCTGGAGAGACTTCCTGAAGTAACAAAGATGCAGTCATTGCTCAAATGGGTAAACAATAATCTATTACAGAATGAATGCTTGCGAAAAATATTTCGCGTAAGGTCAGACGATAAGAAACGGTATGGCAATTACACCATTAAATACCTCTATGAATAGTCAATTCTTTTTCAAAAGGGAGTATAGAACAATTAACTGTTAGTTTCTCACCAAAACACAATGACAGGATCGTATATAAATTTATACAATTGCTATTAATACAAAAATTAGGATGCTTTGGAGCAATGAACATATGGGCGATTTGCCAACTGGGAGTGTCTCCCAGAAGACTTGAATAGAAAACTGGTCTATATTTAGAGTGTTAGACACGTGACAGAAACCCAATAAACCAGACTGATGGTGAGGCGCGAGTTGTTAGAGGTAAACATAAATTACCAAAAATTTTGAACATTTTTTAACATTGCAGAAGATAATAAAATATGGCGGTGAGAACCACTATTCTTTTATTTTTGGAATTGCTACAACTGGAAATAAATTCCATTCTTCGGGAATAAAACCGACTAATGCATTTATTTAAAATTTGGGAAAGAACAACAGCAGCTATTGAAGAGACACCAATATAAAAAGAAACAGGGATACATAATCAAGCCTGAAATGTGCAGGATACAATTTTAAGATAGAAGTATGTAATTCCAACTAAATTTCTAGAATTGCTAACCTTATATACTGTGTGCAGTAGCAATTTAAACTAGTTTAATAATCGTAGTAATTTTTATTACCATCACTAGCCAGATCAGAAACTTGAGCTAGCTTAAAACGATGTCATTACCATTAAACAATTCCAATCACGTCTTCAGTATGAGAAAAAAATGAAGGAAGAGGATTCTAGTTCCTATCGATGTTGCAAAACGTTCTCGAAATCTCAATCACAGTAACCTGGAAACTAAAAAGTGCAAACCATCCAGCTTAATTTACTCATAAACACACAAGAAACCACCTTTATGTTTAATTAAACATTACACTTAAATAAGTTTAGAAAGATTTTAATTGTAACATTATTAACTTCATAAATACTATCCTAATTAATTCAAAAAATTTCCAGAATTTGACAAAAATGAGAGATTTCCGTGGCAATGAGAAACATGTCTGTTTGAAAGAAGAGGCGTTTAAATTTGAAACACTTGAATTTCGAGAGTTCATCTCTCGAAATTTAAGTGTTGGATGGGAGAGTGATATTTCTCACGTGGACTGTACATGCACAAAAAAGATTCACATTCACAGCAAGGTAGCATTTGCAATCATTTGCAAACAAGTTTATGCCCACCAGTGGCGGAGTGGGTAAATCCATTTAACACTGGTCGTGGGTTCGCGCCCAGACAAAGGACCGGCCAGGTGGAATTTTCTGGGTTTTCTTCACGTTAGTAACATCTAATTCCCATATAAAGTCCTCTTTAGCAGATCGCTTATGTGTCGCGTTGCCGTAAACAAATAAACCAAACCAAACAAACAAGCACTTGTTTAGCTTAAAAATGGTCAAATCTGCAAAACATGCAGTGAAAATCTAAATGTGCATATTTTATTCACGTTTTTAATAACCTTAATATGACTCAAATTCAGTTTATACTTGGGTTATTTAACGTAGCATTTACGGGAAAAAACATGCACGTGCATAAAAATCCAACCCTTAATTATAAATCTCGTAGAAAATTCTAGACACATCACTCTTTAAATATAAAAAATTTTATTAAATTTTACAGAAATATCTATAAACTATAATAATTATAGTTTCTAGTCGTATTCACTCAAACCAACTGAAACATATCTTTTCAACTCTTTCCTTCTTGTGCACACTATGGGTCTTTTTTCCAAACCAATCGTGGGTTCAGCCAGGCCCAAAACAGGGGCATCCAGATGATGAAGGATGGACCCGGGGACAAATTATCATGAAAATATTGCCGAATATACTGTCTAGACTCGATCCCGGATCCTCCGGAGCGTTAAGTTGATCACTTAATCGTCTAGGCTATCAAACTGAAAAATAATCATCACGATGATAGTGTAATATCTTAAATACTAACGATATTAACTTAGCACAGTGAAACCTTTATAAGCCGGAATCGCACGATACCAAATATTTTTTCTAGTTTCACAGGTTTCCGTTTTAATCAGGTCTTATTGTATGTAGATACTTTTACAGCATATTTAACTTGGGGTTACAGTAAGTAATGAAAGTTCAGTAGTACCTAATTTGTTTCTATTTACTAGTTATTTCTAGTTACAAGTAGCATTACTTACAAGTTTTTTATGATTAATTTTCTAGTATTCATTCTCTAATCGTTTAAAGTACTTTTTGTCCCTCTTAGAGGAGTTAATTTGTCTAAAAACCTTTGAACAACGTACACGGGCAACAACACGAAAAATTTGGTCATTGTTTTGCGGTAATTCTGTATGAATTTCAAACAGCAACGTTCAGGAAAATGGCCGCAGTTACCAGGTAATGCCTTTGGGAAGTGATTGTTATTGCAGGTTCTTCTGTAATATAAAATTAAAAGTTTCAGCGTTGTTTTAAGAAAATTCTTTTAATTTATTTGCTAATTTAATTAATGCTATAATAATTTACATTTTTAAATTATCAAATAAAAATATTTTTTAAAAAACCTCCACTTGAAAGTCCTCCAGCTTTAATAAAAGTTAAAAATTGCCTTATTTTTTGCTAATTAAAATAAATTTGAAATTTTTATACTTTTTGATAAATTTAACACAATTTTCAACAAGTTAATTAAGATAATTTATCATAAAAGCATTTTTTAAAATACATTTTTATGTTACAATTTTTATATAAACAGATAAAATTTATCTAATTTCTTTTTTCTTTTAAAATATTTTAAAATTCAATTACATTCGAATATTTATTTTTAAACATTTCTTTTTATGATGATAACTGTTTTCATGCACAAAGGATCAATAGAGGTTGACGTTCTTATAATTTCAGAATTGTAATGTGTCGTCATCTGTCGGAAAAAATACAAACTATATAAATATTATAATTTTTATTTTAATTATCATTTTTTTCTTTCGTAAATTAATTATTATTAATTAAAATGGAGTTAATGTTATTATATTATTTGTTAATGATTTTTTATAAAATTATTACGTTATTATATTCGAAGTTATATTTATTAATATACTTGATGCCATCTGTTGACAAGATGTGAAGTTTTTATAAAT
This sequence comes from Centruroides sculpturatus, assembly GCF_000671375.1. Classification (NCBI taxonomy): domain Eukaryota; kingdom Metazoa; phylum Arthropoda; class Arachnida; order Scorpiones; family Buthidae; genus Centruroides; species Centruroides sculpturatus. The sequence continues at coordinate 48,307 of NW_019386033.1, forward strand.
AAATTAATAAATTTTATCATCATACATCTAAAAAGCAATTAAAAGCTTTTATATTAAAAATAATAATAATTAAATTTTGAAAAGTAACTTAATAAAATTAAATAGCTTCTTTTTCTATTTTAATAATATATTTTTAGAATTTTTAATTTATGTTTTCGAAATATATATTANAGAATCCACAGTAGTAGAATGGATTACACAACTGAACACTGGTTGTGGATTCGCTCAACAGCAAGATCTCGGGTTTTATCGGGTTTTCTTCACCTGTCTAACAACCTAAATAGGGGCCAGTTATTTATAGAAACTCCTCCGTTGGCATCTCCCTTGGCAGATCGCCCATGTGTTGCCCATTCCATCGAACCCAATAATTTTGGCCTCAATTAACGATTAATTTTTAATATTGAAAAATAATAAAAAAAAAAACTTTCTAAATTATATCGCCATCTATTGGAAAAGTACGAAACTACACAACAAATGCTGTCAATTTCGTCTCTTTTATAAAAAAAACCGACGTTTTTACGTAACAATCGAGTCGACGTCAGGCCTAATACGTAATAATTAAAAAGTTTCAAGGTCAGAAGATAATTATTACCTAGAAAAGGACGGCGAAATCCTTAGATGAGTAAAGACAAGGGAAGAGGTCTAAACGTACGCCATATTAACTTGACCCAAAGCATTATGGGATCGACAGAAACGGACAGACGTTATTGGTCGACGATTATTTGCAATTGGATTTTTATTTATGCACGCGGCGCGCTCTTTCCTACTTTTTCTCCCCTCCCCTTTCCTCCAACATTTGTCGGACCAATCTAATAAAAGGTTTACTGCGCAGCGCCAATGTCCATATATCAGTACAGATAATGAGAATTTCCTTCGCATTATCGTGAGACTAATAACTAAGATTATCTCCTTTGTTGAGAGTATAACACTATAGTGTTACGTTGTACAAAACTGAAGATTGTGTAGGGAGTTTATAAAATTATTTAAGCGCGCGCAAGAATTTTTTTTTAACCCATCCAAGGAACACCATCAGTTGAGGGATAGTAGGAGTTGTGTGTTTATAGAAATACATACAGTATATATATAAAGATATATATATTTATAT
>NW_019386033.1:50848-58547 GCF_000671375.1 Centruroides sculpturatus
ACGGACTGACGACAGTGACGACGCGTGTCACGGGGGAGGGGGGCAGTGAAAAGCGAGTACAAGTGGCTGAGAGATAGAATCGGTGCCTAATCCTCGTTAATCGATTCAGAACGATTTTTAAACTTTTTTTTTGATAAAATAAATAATATTTGCATATGGAACTAAAGAGCCGCAGCTTCACATCCAAAGAGCCGCAGGTTGCCGACCCCTGGTATAGGCCATTATTTTTCAGACTTTCATATATTTATTCTTTTTGACAATCAATACTTCCTCTCTAATTTCCATTGTATCTTTACTTCTTTTCTCCATTCTTCTCAACTAACAAGTAAGTGCAATATAATTTTTCTGCTGTTCCTTAATATCCTTTTATGTTCTTATATTCTAGTGATTACAGATAAACTTATAGCTCCAACATATAACTTCTACCCTCTCTTAAATGTGATATCATATACACCTGCTTATTATTTTCTGTTTTAATTCACTTCATCAATCCTTATATCTGAAAATATTCTGTATTTTGCTTGAAGAGGAACAGAAAATGTGGCAAGACTCTGAAAATTCTTTACTTGTCAGAACCTGTAATATTGGGAATAATTGTGCTTATGCTGTCTTAATTTTTAACCATGCCTGGTAGCTTCAATAACAATATTTTTTACTGTAATTTGTGTCTAATTACTAATACAGTTTTATATATATATATATATATATATAAGGAAGGGGAGATGGGGGTAGTCGACCTTGCAGATGTACGCCTGCTTCGACCTGTCATGCGGTAGTAGCATGTGTGCTCTCCTGTGGTGAGGCAGGCTCTGGTTGTAGTGGTGTGTGAATTGATATGTCCATGACATTTCCGCAGTTTGTAGGATCTGCTTGTGGTCAACACGGCCCTTATACATTCTATAAGGCGTTCAAGTACCAGAAGTTAGGAAAAAGCAGGATTTTGACTCTAGGAGAGTTTTTCTTTGTCAGGATATCGCCCAATGAGGATCCGTGTATTGGTGAACTTCATTTGTTATGGGAGGACCGTCACCGGGATCAAGTGCTATCGAGTATGCGATTGTACTTCCTACCGGAACAAACACCGGAAGGTAGATTATCACATCATGGTCAGGTAAGGTTTATCATTAATGGATTGGTTAATTCGTTTACGCGCATTTTTTTTCTTTCATTGTGTGTTGTTGTGTTTCCCCACCTCTTCTGTGTGTTTTTTCTTCTTATTTTTTTTTTTTGGTATTTTTATTTTCGCGTTTGCTCACTTGGAGGGCGTGATGTTCGTACGGGATACTTCGTCGAGTGGTTTCGAGATTCTGATAATAAGTTGGGGTTGCGCTTGTAAGTAGTGTTAAAATAAATAACTGTGACGTTAAAGAGTTCGCGGCGTTCATAAAAAAAAATTGCCAGGAAAAATAATAAAAAAAATAAGGGTAGAGTCGCGTGAAAATTAGTGTTGAAAGTAATGGTATATAAAGTAGATTTACCGGGAAAAAAAATTTAATTCCTGATAATTTATATTTTTTGAAATTAAGTTAAATTTTATTTTTCTTTTGTACGATAATAAATTTATAATTATAATTAATTTTTATTCAAATTATAATAGTAATTAAGTATGCCACTTTTTTAATTTTATAATTATTTAACTGACGAAAAAAAAAATAAATAAATAAATACGAGAAAATTTCCGATTTTCGTCAGTTGTTTATGAATATATTATTGGCATTTATCCAGATTTTACGCAAATAATAATGAATTTTCGTTGCGTAAAAGTCGTTTAATTCTATGTTAAAAATTAATTTACTTTATTTAATTTTAAAATATTTTAATTATAAATATAAATAAGTAAATTTCAAGCGCGTAAAACCGCCGTTTTCTTTAAAAAAAAAAAATCATAAAGAAAATAAAAGACAAATAAATTAAAGTGAATTAAAAAAAAAAAATTAATTAAAATTTTAAAATGTTTTACCGGGAATTTAACTTTATATTCACGTTAAAACCATTAAGTGTGACGTGAAAGAAAAAAAAATGGGGGGAAGTATATCAGATGCTACACAAGTATTTATGATAATGTATACTTTTATGTAGTGTATGATAATTAGTTTCTGGTGATTTTTATCACGTTTCGATTATCTCTTGTAGATAAAAGTAAAGTCTTTTATGTACGTTAGGGATGTCGAAGTAAGATTTAGTAGGGAGTATCAGTCAGTTGCGATACTTATACGATAATAAATGTTGCCGCGATAACATCGTCTTCTCCTATTCATCCTTAAATCTGATTACTTGGGGAAGGAACAGATTTTGATGTTCTTAAATATTTGTTTTCTCAACTGTGCCCGAACGAATGTCTTCCTCTTTGTTGACGGATCATTGATTAAATCCTATAAATCTGACTTAGAACGGAAAGGAGCGTAGAAGAATGCGTCATTCACGTGATTCGAATTTAATATTTTATTATTACTTTTTACTCATGTTTTCAGTGTTTATTATTGTTATAAATTAGTTAAAATCGTTCATATTTTACTGGAATTTTTTTTAAAATTTATTTTAAATGTGGGGTTGTGTTTTATAATTGGTGTTTTAGTGATTTTTTTTTGTTTTTTGGTATTATTATATTTAAAAAAACGGCGATTTTACAGTAGAAATCAACAATACTTTATCGATTTTAATTGTGATTAATGTAAAACAAAACAAATATTTAGTGATTATAAGAGTGATTTACGTGATTCGAATTTAACTTTTTTTTTTCTTTTGGATGATTTTATAGGTGTTTATTATTGTTATAAATTAGTTAAATTCAGTAATATTTTACTGTTGATTTTAAAATAAATAAGTGTCTTAATATGGAGTTGTGTTTTATAACTTCCATGTTTTTTAATGATTTTTTAAAAATATATTTTTAATTATAAAGTTATAAAAATAAGTCAAGTATTGCTGATACTTCGCTGTTAAATTGTCTTCCTTAATTTGCTTTATTTAAAAAAAAAACAAACAAGAAAAAATTTTACAGTAAAAATCAGTCAAACATTATCGAATTTTACTGCGATTACGACAAAATAAAACAAATATTTAATAATAAACTTAATAAAAAATGGGATGGTGTTTTGTAAATTATGTTTTTATTCATTTATTATTTCGTGGTAAGAATCATTAAAGTTTATTTATTTAGTTACTTCTGTGTTGTTTTAATTTAAATGTATTTAATGAATAAAAAATTGGGTGGTGATTACGCGTGATTTACTTGATTCCGACTGATTTTTTTTTCTTTCTCTCTCTCTCTCTCTTTTCCCCTTTTTTTATCCTATGGTTTTGATGAAATGAAAATAACATTTCTTGTAGCAGAATCTGCAATCATGTGATCGAAGGTTTGTCATTCGATTGAAAACCGCTGAAGTAGAATCGTTATTTTGTTGGGTGAATCACGCGATCGAAACTGAAACAAATTGACTCCTCTTGTGAATTACGTGATATTGCTGCCATTTTTTTCCCTTCATTCTTTTGTACGTTACTGTTGGGTAGGATAGACTTAAAAAAAAACAAAAATAAAACAAAAATAAAATTATCCTGTGGATCCTGTTACAGTTTAATTTCCTGTTAAACAAAAATAAAAAAATTACAGTAAAAAAATGTCTTTTCTTAAAAAAAAAAAAACAGTCATCATCACAAACTTTTAATTTAATTTTTAACTTTTTTAGCACGTGATTTGATTTGTTTTTTTTATTAAATAAATTTAAACAATAGCGTCACGTGACTGGGACGTTTTTTTCTTGGAGCAAATGTAAAAATATGTTAGTTAGAGGCACGTGATTGCGGGATGCTCGCGTGCGGCAATTAATACAAAAGTTTAAGAAAGTGTCTGGAGAATCACGTGATTTTCGTTTAGCTCCTGGTAACTTATCGCTCTTAATGATTTTTTAAAGAGCCGTTAGAGACAACAGGGATAAACTATTATAATAATAAATGTATCCAATAATTGGATTCACAAAGTAAAATATTGATTAAACCAAACGAGGAGAATAATAATGTTTCTCCTCTCTCTTAAATACTACCAACTTAACAAAACTTTTACAGTTATTACGTCATTATTTTCTAGGAGAGGAGAGGATTATTGTGTAAAATCTTCTTTTATTACTTTATCTCGAAAACGTTAATAAAACATTTTTCAAAAGAATTTATACAGCATTTAAAGGATTAATCGAGAATTATATATAATAGAGTTATTGTAAACTCGGTAAGAATAATTTTCTGCTTAGCGACGTCAATGTACTTTTCCCCCCTCTCAGTGACGTATTTAAACTCGACCTCCCCCCTTTGCGTGATTTGTTAGGTTCGGAATTATTGGTTGGCTTACCGGAATCACGTGATATCATAATCGAAAGTGGCAAGTGAAGCTGATTTTAACAAAATCACGTTAAGCGTACGGCTTGTTAACGCGACCTCGGTTGGGGGTTATTGAAATCACGTGACCGTGCCGAATATCTGTGTCACGTAACGGTCAATTTTCTTTTTTTTTCCACTATATTTGCCGATAGGTAGCAAATCACACGAACTTAACGATTCGCCTCCATTATTCGTGAGAGGAAATATCTTCAAATCTGGTGTCTCCCCCCTCTACTTCTCCTGAGGAGATCCATTTAGTTATTGTAACAAATTGTCCCTGTCTATCGTCAGGTGCGATAATGGGTTATCCTGGGGGGGTGAGTAGAATAGAAGATGTACAGTACTCGAGATCAGTTATTAAAGAAGACTTACAGTTTTAATAAAAAGTAGGGTTCTGTAATACAACTGTACGTATTTATTATTATTTTTTTCCTCCATTTGTTTTGAAAAGATTTTTTTTCTTTTTCTTCTTCTTATTGTAACAGACTTTTCTTATCCATTGCTGTGTGCAGTGGTGCGTTAGTGAATTGTTTTCTGGCCAAGTCAGTTGTCCTGGGGTTAGATGCAATAATTGATTCACTTCAGATCAAATGTGGCAAAAGATTCATTAGTCTTCTTTAATCTAAATCATTGTCGGGCATTCATATATTATGTCTTCACCGTATATAAATTGATTTCCGGTAGGTACAATTAACCTATATACTGTAATTCAAATATAAAAACAATACCTCTTTTCATCTGGGCTCGAGAAGAGGAAGAAAGATTAAATTGTTTTTCAATCTGAACCACTTAAGAAGGGAACCATTTTGTACCATGTAACACCCATTGAAGTCCACGTGCAATAACACGTTCTCGGGATAAAGTTGCTGTAAGTTTATCCCCAGTATGATCAGGTGCTTCTTTGATCAACCACACGAACAGATTGCCTCCAGGTCGGGTGCAATAACAGAATTTTGAGACCAGGTGCACATACGATTCCGTTTTTTATTGTATATATAATTATAAAAAGTGTTTTCCTAATAATAAGGGTGTAGTTGGAGACACGAGACCACAACGTAACAGAAGTACAACACATTAATGTAATAGTTTTTAAAAAAATGGATGAATTTGTAAAGAAAACATAGCATTTGTTTATTAATATAGTAACAGAACAAGAAAATGCTCATTTAGAATAAATCGATATCAGAGAAACAATTAGTACCATTGCCATTGCAAGAATCGGAACGTACAGGAAATGATAATGTGGTAGCACTTTATCAAATTGAGTTAATCATCTAAAACTTGTAAATGTTTAGCAGTCGTAATATGCTATTGCTCGTCCCACTGTTACAGTAACAAAGTCATGTGATTATATTAAGGAAGGGAAGAAAAAAATTCTACTGTATGTAATGAATGGAATCGATTCTGTACTTTAATGATGTAAAAATCTAATTTTGCAACTGAATAAATACGTTAAGGATATTTATCGATCATGTGATTGGTATTATGTCTTCCATGTGCTTTACTTTCTAATTTAGTATATTTCTATTTAACTATCTGATGGGTTCACTTTCGATAATGGTTTTTTTTTTCTGTTTTTACTTTTCCGATTGTTTTATATAACAGAGGCGATTAGTCAAATAAAAGACCCACCAAGATTTTTACATTTTTGGACTAGTGGGACCTCGAAACGTGGAGAAATGCAACAAAGTTGGGGGTTTTTTCTACATGTTACTGTGGGTGGCACCCAATTTGAAGCTTAATAACTCCTGTATCTTAAATGGAAATTTTTTGAAATTTTACAGGGAGGTTTGCGCGTTAGGGAGAACTGTTTTTAGAAATATTCGAGAAAATCGGACCATTGGTTCGAAAGATATAGCCCCACCCCTTTAAAATCCCCTGAACTAATCTGAAGACTAAAAAAGTAATGGTAGCAATTATTAGGAATGAAAATAAATAAAGAATTCCGAGAAAGTTCAGAAATAACGTTACCGTCTTTTTAAATTAATAAATTATATATTTTTTTAACCTTTATTTTTATAATTTTGTCAGCGGTTTTCATTTAAAGATTCGTAGAAATTAAGTCTTTAAATGTCTCTAAATACCTACAGGCAGGGTATATCGATATTTTTGTCGTTATAGTAACATTACACTCGAAAAGTGACAATACTAAAATCACTATAATACAATGAAAAAATTGGAAAACAATTAGTTTTGTTGTATTTTAATTTTCTTATAGTAACAAACTTCATAAAAGTTAGGATTTATACCCAATTAATACGTCTGTCTGTCTGTACATCTAAACTCGAAAAATGTACTTCCATACTAATAAATCTCATTAGAAAGATAACGTTATTCCGTAATTAGTACAGTTATCTATATAAAAGTAAAATACTTTATATATATATATAAATTAAAGTTTATAAATAAAATAAAAGAATTAAATCGTTATACATTTCTATAGAACATTAAGACATGGACCAATAAAATACCCTTGTGACCACTTCAAAAAAAAAAAAGAAAAAACTTTCAAGTATTGATACTGTGTAGGAGTACTCAATAGAATGAAAGGAGAAAGAATAAATTGAAGATACGTTCCCAGTTGAAAAATAAAGGAAAAGAAAATATTTTACTGCTTCTGTAATCCATAGTCGACTTTCACAAGAGGAAAAAGATAGCCTATTATTCCATCTTAGTACTGTTGCACTACTTTAATACATGCAGCACACGTGTTGTTCACTGAATTTGTAACTTCTTTTTATATTAGTTCCTTTCAAACTGGATAAACGACAATTCGGTTATAGTTGCCCTGCATTATAAAATACCAAAAAAAAATAACAAATAAAATCCCAGTTGTATGATTCATTCATAAAAAATATATTTAATAACTTTTTATTAATGTTTCCTTTATACCTATAAAAAAATTATTATGATTATTTTACTTTCTTATAATATCATGTAGATTTATTTTTTATGGATTTCTTACGAAAATAATTTAAAATAATTTTTTATCGTTTAAATATTTAAATTAATTTATAAATTTTTCTATAATGAATGTAATAAAATTTAGGGAGATGAGAAATAAATTTTTTACATAATTAAATAAAAATAATTATTTAAAAAATTAATAAGAAAATGGTAAATTAAAATATGCAAAATATATATTTAAATATTCGATAAATTACTAAATATTTATCATTTAAAAATTAGCATTTTAATTATAAATTATTTTAAGTATAAAGGAGCATTATTTTAAATCAATATTTCTTAAAATTATTTATTTATTTAAAACTTTATTTTTATTCAAGAATGATGAATATTCAAGGATGATATAATGATTTAATTAAAA
>NW_019386033.1:65844-68530 GCF_000671375.1 Centruroides sculpturatus
ATATTTATGTAATAAATATATTATTTTCTTTGGTATATATACTATAGTTATTAATTTTTTAATAATTTTTTCTTTACAATAACTGTATTAATTTATTATATTATACAATAATTTTATATAATTTTTTATGCAAATTAAGAATATAGATTCTTGATTAGTTTTATTATTAATTTAACTTTTTTTCTTTAATTTAATGCTGAATATATTACAAAAATAATGTTTCTTATCTATACTTTTTCCCTGGTTTTTTTTTATTATGTAAAGGGGAAATTTATTACATTATTTTTCTTTTCTTTCTTAAATAATTATTTGACCGACAATAAATAAATGTATGTATATATATACACGTAACATCCTTTTATTTATATTTATAACTAAATACAAGTATTACCAATATAATTTATCATTAGCCACATCTTTTAAAGAATATCATTTAAAAATATATTTATGCTTTCTTCTCTTTCATCTTCTTTTTTTTCTTTCTTCTTTTTTTTCTTTTTAAATTTTTCAATTAAATTCAGTTTCTGTTAGCAATTTACTTTTAAGACGGTTCATTAAATAAATATCACGGTTGTTAAATTGATAATGAAAAATATCTCGTTATGTAGAGAAGAAAATGAAATTTCTCTTATCAGTAACAAAGAAATAGGATAAATTAAATTTAAAAAAAAAATAAAAATAGAAAAAAAAAGTAATACCAGACTTTACAAAGAAAGAAACACGTTACTTTCTAACATATTATTATTATTATTTTGTTTTTTTTTTACTTTTATTTTCACTTAATGATGCCCTTCAGGGTATGATTTTGATATTTGACTGATAATAAATCTATATTTAAGTTTATTAATATAACAAAACATTTTATAATAATAGTAATAATAATAACTAATGAAAAGTCTTCTTTTAAATTTACTTTGTATAAGAGGGAAGGACGAATGAAAGGAATTTTTATAAAATCCGTCGAGTCACGTGATTAATTGGTTAGTTGTAATAATAATTATTAAACTGTTCTGCATTACTCGATCGATTTTGCTTCGCTTCAACGTTTCGTTCTCGCATTTGATGTTATTATCGTTAATTATTTCATTAAATGTTTGTCATTTAATCGTGGAGTTTATTAGAGGTAATAATTAATGCCTTGAAGATCTTAGTTACGTGATGGAAATTTAAATATATATAAATATACATACATGTATATACAGATATAAATATACGTTCTTTTCTAAACTTTAATCACGTATAACTGTATGTATATAGCCATAAAAGTTATTTAAATTTCTTTAGAACATATCTCGTTGTATGAAAATAAATATAATTTTTAAATTAATTAATTATTTATAATAATAATAAGTGAAAGTAAAGTAAATTTTATAAAAATGTCATTAAATTTAACGTATTTATGCGTAAAGTAATCAGCGGAGGATGTATAAAAAAAATTTATATTTTTATTTACAAGTTGATGCCATGAATTGCCATTGAATACTTCCTCAATTTAAATAAAACTAATGCAATTTAAACGAGTAGAAATATATTTATATAATGGCCTCTTGATATCGTTTCCACCCGATATAGTGAACAATTTTTATTGGTGTTTATTTTTAATGTTTATAGTGAATGATTTAGTTTACTCCTTCGAAAGTTCATTATATCGAGAGCATACAGTGAAGTTAATGTTTATAATAAATTTCAGAAAACGGAAGAAATAAGAAAATAAAAAAAAAGGGATGGATTGATATACAACGTAAACAACAAAGGAAGTTTTCTTTTAGAATATAAAGAAATATACGCATATGAAATACGAAATATGAAAGAAAAATGAATTCTACTGAAACAAATATGTACTATGTATATATAAGAAAATAACATTTTATATACAGTGTACTCTCGATATAGTGAATACTCAACTGGTCAAGTAAATCATTCACTTTATCAAAAGTCTACTGTATATAATACACAGAAAAAATACAATAAAATATGTATAATTAATAATAATTTCTACATAAAAAGATTCAAAGACTTATTTATGAAATTTTCAAATACAATAGAAAAAAATAAAAATCATAAATAAAATTTTAACACTTACTTTTTTTTTTAAATTATCGATATTGTTAAAAGTAAAATAGAGAAAAATATGTACATTATCATTAATTATTTATTAGAAAAAATTTATATATATATTAAATAGAAAGACTGATATTATAACAGTTATTACTTATTCATTTTTTGAATGAATACATCCATTTTATTGAATGGCAGACTTAATTTTGAGCGTTACATTTCTGAGTATTGATCTGTTCTACTGAATAACAAGCGTGTTCTGGGAGATACTGCAAAGCAGCCAAGCATGAAACACGTTGCTATGCAATATTAAATTGTTATTTGCTTGAATATGGAATTACTTTTGTGACAGTTCTTTAGAAAGGGGGAGAAGAAAAGAAATAAAATATATATATAAAAAAAAAAAGTTTTTGATGTGATTGACCTCCTCTCTATTCATATTATAAATAAAATGTTGTCGTTAATTTGTACAATTTCTAAGCAATTACCATTATTTATGTTACATTTTGCTTTACTCTACAAATTTATTACAAATAAAATTTTATTTAATAAATAAATATATTATTTAAAAAGTAGTTTTGTTTATTTATAACTATTTATGTAATAATTAATTAATGATATATTTTTT
>NW_019386033.1:69785-73055 GCF_000671375.1 Centruroides sculpturatus
AAAAAAATTTTAAATTAATTTTTTAATAATTTTAAATAATATTTTTTTATTAAACGCAATTTTAAAAAATATATATTTTTTGAAAGTTTATTTGATAATTTAAATATAAATGACTATTAAGCAATTATTTTTTTTAAACGTAATTTAATTAAATTTATTTTCCAATTAAGATTTAATGTAAGCAGTTACTTATTTATTTAATAATCTTTAAAATATTTTAAAATTTTCTACAATTAATAATTTATATTAAAGTAAATTAGTTGGAAACCAGTTTTTTTACGAAGAAGTTCTACCTTTTTATTCTCAGAATAGATTAGGAAAAAAATAAAATAAAATAGAAACAATCGATCAAGAGATTAAAAAAAAAAAAAATTAAATTAACCTGACAGACTACCAGATGGACAATTGGTATTAGAATTAAAAAGAAGGAAATTTACTTTGATTCTTCATAGTTGAATAAATAAGATTTATTCATTCATCCATATTCATTGACTTTTATGGCAATGTTTTCAACTCATTTACTATAAATATAATTTTTCACATTACTTTAAAAACTTAATTTTATACAAAATATTTATTTATTTATTATTAAAATTAGCTTGAAAAAATATTTTAATCTATTCCTAATGAAAGTATAAATGTTAACAATATTATTATTATTATTATTATTACTTTCTGCATACTGAAATTTATGTTATGAATTTATTAATAATTTAAATGACGTTTTATTATTTATAATTTTGATTAAATATTCTTGAGTAATCAATGTATGTAAATGATTTTAATGTTTTATGTATACGTGTTTGTTACGTTTATATTTAATTTTTTACCGTTTTTATTACGTCTTCATTAACGTTAATATCGTAATTATCTTCAAGTCTTATACATAATTCAAAGGAAGAATAATTATATCATCTTTTTATTTTTATTTCTATGGAAACAGTTATAAAATATTTACATTTTTTTTCTTTTAATATTAAAAATATATTTACGTGAACGTAACAAAAGATATTTTGTGTTATCTTAATACAGTAGTGCCCCCATACTTCGAATTTAATTCGAACTCTGAAACATTCGAAGTTAGAGTCGTTCGAAGTACGAGACATTACTATATATTAATATATAATATCAAAATACTAAACTAAACTAGAAAACATGAATGATAGGACAACAAACATGTGGGTATAAGACATGGAGGACAATGTGTAATGATATAAGGAGTATAATTCTAAAATTTATGTAATTAATTCTTCAAATTCGTGTGATTATAATTATATAAACTTCCTACAGACTCGTATATTTTATTTATTCACTTCCACACTACTAAATATTTTGGTATATATCATTTTTATAATAAATCCCGTAGTGATTTCTCGTGGTTTCTCTTTGGTTTGTTATCCTGAGCCTCTTGAGAACGATATATGTTAGGATATTTATAGTTCTTATAATTAAAATTTTAACAATTAATTTATTTTTTATACTTTACATCTGTGTACAAAAATATAGAAGAGAAATTTGTGTTTATATTTGTGTTGTCAATTTTTCTGTATATTTATATTGTTTATTGAAATTGATAGGTCCTACATTTATTGTTTTATTTGAACGAATACGGCAACGCAACACATGGGCGATCTGCCAAAGGTTCCGGGAAGACTTTCTGTTAGAAACTGATCCTTATTTAGGTGTTAGACACGTGTAGAAAACTCGAAAAGTTCCTTGGTCAAGCGCGATCCCAGGACAAGTCATGGGTTCACGTCATAAATTTAGGGGTGGCAAGTGGTTTGCCCACTTGCCACCCCTAAATTTATGATTGTCCCAGAATTTATGACTGTACGAATCTCACCCTTTTTCGGACCAGATTTAGACTATAAAATTTAAACTATTATAATAATCGAATAAATATAAATATTGATACTATAAAAATGTATAAAAATTTGTTCTATATAATTATAATCATTTATTAAAATATTCTATTAAAGTAATCAAAAATACATTTAGAATATTATTATTATTATTACTATTATTTATAAGAATTTTTAATACTGTAAAAAAAGAAAAAAAAAATTTGTATACACTAAAACCTTTAAACTACGGCCACGGACGTGAGCATGAAAATGGCCGCTATTTAGAGGTGGCCGTTATTACAAGTTTGACTTAAGTAGAAATGGGAGAAGGAAAAAAACATAATAATAATAATTTTAAAAAATCCATTCATTCGAGAAGCTAATTTGAAAATTTTATACAAATTATCAATAGAAGTAATTAAATTTGCACAGAGGAGAAACTACGAAAAAAAATGAAAGAAAAGATTAAAATCAATATAAAAATTTGCATGTTAAAAATAAAATTGTCATAAAATATCATAAAATGAAAAATTTTTTTTCTGATATTTTAATAAATTTAATTTAAAATTTATTAAAATAAATAACGCGAATTTTGTAACTAATTTCAAATTTTTAATTGGATTCCCTTGTGAAACGTTTAAGGAAGTAGAAATATGCTATAAATAATTAGTTTCAAATTGATAAAATTCATTAATTTATACCAATTTATAAACAAATTAAATATGTTATTAATTTAAAAAAATATTTATTTATTAAACGAATCAGTTAGAAACATGATGATACAGTCGATGATGATGATGATGACGACGACGACGTTAAAGGTCGTTATTAGTTAACTATTGTCAAATTAATTCCAGGAAAGGATGATGAGCTAATATAAAAGATACATTTAGTTTACGCTTAGAATTTAACTGCTTATGACATGATTTAGTTCGACTAATACTTTAATAATTTATCATCCTGTTTCTATGAAGTATGTAGTCGATTATTATGTAAAAATCTATATTTAAATTAACTGTAACTTTCATGAATGAATAATTTATGTAAGTGAATTGTTTTTATATTATTTTTTTTGGCATTTAAATTTAATTTAATCGTATTTAAATTCTTTTTTCTTTTCCGGATGCCAATTATAATCTAAACTTTTAAAAAAATTATACGATTGTTTTATAATTAAACATTAACAACTAAAGCACTTATTTGTATTTTTAAATGCTGCATCTTTAAATCTAATTATTTTAGTAAGAGAAAATAAATAAATAATTTAAATTAATTTTTTTTCTTTATTAAAAAATTTATAAATGTAAATAAATAAATAAACGATAATAAATTTAATCACTAACAAAAATTAATAAGATTAAGGCATTAGTGAAACTCACCAGAGATTAGTTTCTTGGATTATTTTTATTCTATTTTTTTTTTTTTT
>NW_019386033.1:73092-87461 GCF_000671375.1 Centruroides sculpturatus
AACGAAAATGAAAATTTGCTTGATAATTCAACTACGCTTGTTGGAGAACAATAAAAACACTACACTCAACAAGCCACCAATAAAACTCAACTGCCTAACCTATAACCAAAGTCTCCTTTTAATTTGTTTTTTAAAAAAAGCGCTTGACAAACTTGCCCCGCATGCCGAAGTTGCCCCGATCTCCCCTATACAATTAAGTAGTAATTAAGTTTACAATAGAATGAAATCAAAGGCAATTTAAATATAAAAATAATAACTTTTTGTGGAATTTACTTAATTTTTATTTAATATTTTTCTTTTTTAATTTTTGATTTTCATTGTTTGTTAAACTTAATTATTATTTTTGAGGGATAAACATAAAGAATGCGTTACGTAAGTTAAGTTAAGGGATTTAAAAAAAAGAGGAAGGACATATTTAATTCAGTTGTTGATTATATCAGAAAATTGGATCCTTTCATTGATGCATATTCAGGTATAAGTGGAAGTTTGTATTCAACTTAATGCAAATTTATCGGCGTTTAGGGAATTTACTAATGCAGAAGCATTATCGAAACCACCATCTAGTTTGAAATAAAACGGCATCTCCATTTAAACATACAAGTACAGCTTGTGTTCCAGATAAATGGATAATAACCATAGTTTAATTTTTAAAATTGTCTAAAAGTAATTATATTTATCCATTTCACAAACATTTATTGTATAACTTAGGAAAACTATTACACCATTTCCTTTTATTATACGATGAATAAATGAATAATTGCTAAAGTTTAAATTGAAAATTGTCTGCAATTGTAAAGGGAGAAATTTTACTCGATTATCTTTTATTAAACTGTGATATCATCCTTTATTAAATGTAATAGAATTAATTTTCTACTTGTCAATTTTTTTCCTATATACTATCTTCCTTGTTTTATTGCTATTTTATTGTGAAAATTGATTATTTGTATCAATACTTTTTCTGCAATTTTACAGCTTTGTGGCTCTTTTTTACTTTAATTGTAAAGCTCCTTTTTACATATCGGATGTTGGCATTAAAGTTTAAGCATATAAATCTTCATAAATACGTATTTTTTTTTCTTCCTCTATACGTTCTAGCAATACACATAATACACTAGATATTTCTCATTGTATTGCCATTTCCACGAAATATTTCAAAGAAAAACAGATGATTTATTAAGATGTAGAGCCATTCTCTATCCGTTTCGTTTTATTCATAGTAATTTTCTCTGTAAATTCTTCAGGGAATAACATATTTTCCTTCATACAAGATTGACAGATTCAATTATTGCAACGTCTACGTTAAATCTGCTGAAGCATTAAAGAGAAAACCAAGTTAATCATTCAGAAATCTGAATTTTGAATTTATTAGAGGGACTTATTTCAACTTTCGAAACAATAACAGATTGTTTTGATAATATCTCTAGATAAATTCTTGATGTTTGCTTTATTATTACCCTGTCGTACGTGTATTGTAAATGTATTATAAAGTCAATTCTCTTAAGGCTTTAACAATAATTAATAATCATTGAAAAGTTGAAGAATAAATGTTTGTAAGATCAATAAATTGTTAAATAAATTTCACTTTCCTCTATTAATATTACTCATTCTTGTTAAGTATGAATGCTATAATTCACTATTCAAGTTTGTTTGAAGAAACTTTTAATTTATATAAATAATTACTTATAAGTTATTTACGAATCAATTTTTAATTAAATTTACTTAAAATAAAATAAAAATAAAATTTAAATTGATTTCTATTAAATTTCTTAACACGCTAACAGCTTTTATTAGACTTAATTTATTTTTAAAGTAACGTATTAAGTTTGTTAAAGTAATGTATATTTAGATGATTTTAATACTTAACTGAATGCAGAAAACATTTTATTTAATTTAAATATTTACATCTAAAGAATTAAATTTATTTTTTTTTCTCCTTAATTTCCTCTTTTAAAGTTTTTAAATTCGGGATATTTATTTATTTATTTATTTAAAGAATTTTAATATCTTTTTAAATTGAATATCTTTAGAATCTCTACAGAATTCATTAGAAGTCTTATTTTTGTAAATCAACGTAAAGAGAATTATGAGTTTAAAAGATTTTAATGCACGATTTTACTATACGAAAACAAACATTTAAAATCTCGTTTAAGTAAAAAAAAAGGCATGTTTTTATTATAGGATATTTTTAAAACTTTTCAATTATAAGTCTTTTTTTTATATACGTAGAATTTAGTAAAGTATATAAAAACATTCGGATTTATATACAAATATCTTTACATTTACGTGAAACAAAATAATATCTAGGTATATTTTATCTTTTATAATTTATTTTAAAAAGAAAAAATAAAATAACTTATTTAATTTATTTCTTTTTTTTTTATTCTATTAAAAATATTGTTTACCAGAAGCCAAGTAAATAAAATCAATGAATAGATCGTGGGTTCGTACCTGACCAACAGGCTAGCCACGTGAATTTTTACTGGTTCCCTTCACGTGTCTAACACCTAAATATGGGCCAGTTTTCCTCAAAAAATCCCCTTGGAGAGCATTCTCCCTTGTGTTGCATTTCATCTTTTATCAATTTAAGTCCATAAAAAAAACTATTCACATTATTAAAAAATGTGTTTGTATATAAAGCTATTTAAAATGTAAATAGTTCAAAAGTCAGTTAACTGGGATATATTTTTAATTTATTAATAATAGCGCATCACTGATTTTAAAATTATTTTTTTAAAATGTTACGAGTAACTGACTTTTGGACTGCCTTATAATTATATTATTTTCTTAAATATTAATTTATTATCTGGATTTTATTATTATTAATCACAGATTTGAAACGGTTTTAAAATATATCTCGGTTAAGTGACTAATGGGCCACCCTGTATTTTTATATCATTTCCTTGAATTACGGTGATTTATTGATACTTTTTAAAATTTATTATATATTCAAATAATAATAATAATAATAATAAATTATTTATTAGTGAAAAGATATCCAAAGTTAAAGTTTGAAAATAATCGTGACTGATAAATTATTCTGTAGATCACAAAAGTTAAACTGATTAAATCAACAAGTTTAAAAATTATACAGGGTCTCTCAAAACAAATGCTACCATTTTAAAGTACTGTAATTAGGTTAACTATTATCTGAGAAAAATGCAAAATACATTAATTGATAGAGTAACTATCTGAGTTTCATCTCCCATCTATATTCAAATTCTTATTGTCTACTTCTTATGAAAGTACCATAAATGATAATGTCAACTCAGCAACAGAAAAAGTGTTTTGTATTCTGCAGTTTTCAGTCAGAATCACTCATTGCACAATGTAACCTTCAGTAGAATTGTGGCTGCTGTGGGGAATGACAAAAGGATATGTTCCCAGAATTTAGAACATTAAATAAAATAGTGTTAAATTGCATGCCAGACTAACTCACCGAAAAACTCTCTTGAACTTCTCATCATATTAAGAGACGAATGAAGGCAAATTCCACCTGCAGTGAATTCAAAACTTGGTGGAAAGTCTGCCCAGAAGAGTGAATGCTGCAGCAAAANGTATTTTTTATATAGTTCCATTAATCATTATATTATTTATTATATATAAAATATCTTATTTTTTTAAATTTATTTATTCCAGTAAATGTAATTTTTTTCTCTTATATGCATTTATCTAATTAATTTTTATTCTTAATTTATCTTTTGTGATGCTTGAAATAATAAAATTAGCGAAATTAATCAATAAAAGAATTACCTTTTACTTAATTACATTTTAATATATTTTTTTAAATGGTAATATAAACATGTAAATAATTCTCTTACGTACTTATTCCTTTCGTTGTTAATATTTACAATGTAACAAAAGCGAATATTTAAGTTAAGTTTAATAATAAAATGTATAGAAAAGAATTTTTTTTTAAATTGGAAAATCTTTAAAAACATAAAAAATAACGGAAACAAACTATATAATAACAGAAAAACGTGAGGAAAAAATCAAGAAAAATTATAACATGGGTTGGTTGGTTGGTTTGGGAGTTTATGTCTAGAGCATTTCTATCTATACTGAGGTAAAGAAAATTAAAAGGAAAACTATCAGTAGGTAGGATAAATAAAAGGAAAACGTTTTATCTGTTCACATTCCTGCAATAAAAAAAGGAGGTACAAGAATTTAAAAACAATCCGTTAAAATGTCTGCATTAGTATTCTCTCTACAACAATACTTGGCAATAAACCTCATGTTTCACTAATACGCTTCTATTAGAATAAAAATAAAGAATTCCACACGCTGTAAATCTTTAAACAAATTAATAAACATTAAACATTATTTATTTATTTATTTAAATTTCGAAAAATTATTATTTGCTTAGTAATATATTTAAATAAATTTTCATGTTATTAAATTTCATGATACATTCTTGTTCTCATTTATTAACTAAACTAATTTAGTGATTTGTACAAGCATATTACATATTATTATTATTATTATATGTTGCATTTATAAATATTAATAAATGTTTAATGCCAAGTGTAAAATGAAAGATCCTTTAATTAGAAATTTTATTTTAAAAAATGTATAATTAATTAATACAATATTTATATTTACATAAATACTGTATTAACAATTATATAAATATATTTGCTTAAATTATTTATATTATTTAATATAAATTGTTTGTTTTATAAATTATTTTTAATTTTATTTAGAAATAGATTTCAAATTACTTTATTTTTTAGAAAATAAAGTAATTTGAAATGATCCAAGAGAACAATTTTTAAAATTGTTCTCTTGGATTAATTCTAACCAATGGATAAATAAAATCGTGAAAAATATTTTAATTACCGTTAAAATAATATTAAAATGTTGTATAATTAGAGATAAATATATTTATTTGTATATAAATAAGGTAATCAAATATTAAATATATTTAGTTTCTTTTTAGTGATGTTGTTTAATAATCAGAAAAGGAAACTCGATATTATTACATTCTTTTTTCTTAGCAGAAGATTATAAATTATTTCGAGGATAGAAATATGGTTTTTTTGATTAATGTCTACGTGGATTAGCTTTCTGATGCTTCAGTCACGTAACTAGAGTATTAGTTTCTTTTATTTTTTATATTATTTTTTCGCATTACAAGATTCCAAGAATGCTTAAAAACATATAGAAAAAAAAGTGGAAAGAATTTTATATTTTCTAATAATAGATAATATAATTCTAAATATTAATACGAGTTAATGGAATTGAACGTACAGTACATAATAAGAAAATTATGTTTTTGAACAAATTACGAAGAGCAATAATTGTGTAAAAACCTAATTAAGATTAAATCGTGTTTTATGCATAATTTTCCTCTTATTGGACGTTAAAAAAGAATTATATTGAATAACTGTGCAAGAACGTAATTTAATAACTACTTCACGATTAACGTACTCATTTTTTCCTACAATTAAATGTAAAATTAAAAACTATGCTCTTACTTAATTATGCAAGATAATAATGTTTTATTGCATACCTTTCTATTATTGGGCATACTTATTGGATATATTTGTTCTGCATAGTTATTGGGCAAGGACGTCTTAAGTTTTGTTTTTTTTTTTTTAAATTGCTTTACATAGTGAAATATTGTTAAATTTTAGTATAAAAATACTATAAATAATTAAATGAACTAAGTGATAATATAAATAAATGTCACTTGTAAGAGAAGACGATGATGAAGAACGATTGGATAACTTTATAAAAAATAATAAAGGGGAGAAAAAACAAAACTAATAATATAGCAAATGCGATATGACGTAAATCTTTTTAGAAAGGAAAAGTAAAATGATGCAAAAAAAAAAAATGTAACTTACCTAAAAAAATCTCTAAGGAAGAAATTAATTGATTTAATTCTTTCATTCTGTCATGATATCATTAATGTTGTTTCATAAAGTTAATTAATTTAAATGCAGTAAAGTAGATGTAAATTTAATTTTGCTATTAAATTGTAAACACCGTTAAGATATGTATTTTTTTTATTTTTCCTTCTCCTAAATCAAATTTTTAAAGAAATAACTCCTGTAAATAAATGTGTAAGAAAAAGTTATAAGTAATGTTTGAAGATGTCATTTATCGTTAATTTTTTCTTTTTCATTACGAATTTTTCTACAAATAATTTTTGTATATAATAAAATTCAAAATATATATATATATTTATTGATGATACAGTCGANCAGGATAAATTTATTTTTATTTTCACTAGAATTTTTACAAAAAAAGGGCATATTTTTACCTTCTCAACCTTTTTTTCTTCTGGACAAAGATTAATACTTTAAACTGTTTTATGTATTTACTTAATTAAGTTAATGTAAAAATAAAAGAATATTAATTCAAGATTAAATTAATTATCGAAAAACAAAAATAAATTGTAATATTTCTTTTATCTCCTTAGATAAAATAATAATAATATTAATAGAAGATTTAGTAATAATGAAGGTAATGATGGATCTTTTTTCCTATATATATATACATACATTAAAAAAAAAGATAATTAAATTTTAACAAAATGTATCTTTTTCTATCAAAAAGAATTGATTTCTTGAAGAAGAAAAAAGTAATAAATTTAAAAACTGAGTTAATTGTCTTGTAACATTTTTATATTATAATTATTTTTTTAAATTTATTGATATCCTTTTTTATGGCCTTTCTTGCATAATAAAGTTATTGGAAGAATGCAAATTAGTGAGATTAACTCAGAATTTATGATACTTATTTTTGTCTGTACGTCTTTTAAATTAATCCGATTACAATGAAAATTAAAATCTGGATTAATGAATTATTGTTTACATTATAAAAGAATTGTTATAAATTTTATGGATTTTAAGGGAAATCAATCAAAATTTGAAACGTTTTCTTTTTCGGTAAGAGGCCTGAAAAATTAAGCCATTTTTTGGTTTAAAGAAAACGTCACCCAACGTCTTAACTCCAAAATAGCAATTGCCAACCCCTTTTTTTGCTTGAAAGAGAAATTGCCACCTTGATGCTCCAAAAGAGCAATTGCCACTCTTTTCTCTCGCGAAAAGGGTAATTGTTACTTTATGCTTCCAAAAGAGCAATTGACACCTTCTTTCTCTAAAATAAAATTTTCATCATTTTTTACAGCATGATCATTGCCCCTTCTATATTTTTTTAAGGTGCAAAAAAATTTTTTTATTTTCAAAAAAATGTCACTATTTTGCTTCATATTTCCATTTTCATCTCTAAATTGCTTTCTTACATTAAAAAAAAGTTTAAAAATAGACATGGAAAACAAAAACTCTAGCTGTTTCTGACTTTTATACTTTGTACACTTTTACTTTCTATTCTTACTTTAAATAATGCTTCATGAAAGTAAATTCGCGCCTGGCCACGTGGAGATTTCCCGGTTTTCTTCACATGTTTAACACCTGAATAGGGGCCAATTTCCCATAGAAACTTCTCCCCCTTGACAGAACGTTCATGTGTTGTATTGCCATATCACATCGATAAACTCCAACTCCCAAAATCTTTGAAAAAAAATAAATAAAATTTAATAAAATTTAAACTTCTATTAATTATTTAAACATCTTCAGAATTAATTGTGATTAAGTTTTTTTTTTATAATAAATAATCATTACAGTAGGCCTATTAAACTTCATTCGTCACATTTTTAGTGTAAAAGTTAAATTCTAGTTCAGTAATTATTCAATAATAATTAATAAAGTGAATTGTAATGAAAAATATTAATTAAAATGCGAATTATTTTTTTAATATAAAATTCAATTAGAATTTACTTTTACAAGATAAAAATTCACAATATGAAATTTCACTTGCTAATTTCCTCAATCATTTAATGAATATTAATTTAAGTTGTAGCACAATTTTCGTTTTTTCTTAGTTAATAGTAATTAAAATTGTTCTTAATTTTATAAATATAAGAATATTCCTTTGTAAATTTTTGTAAGTAAGAAGCTACTTTGTTGGGATCATCGTTGAGAATTAACACGGGATCTACGGGGATAAAAACAAATGAAAGGAAACAAAAATAACATTAGTACATAAGTTGATCAGCCAATAAGTCAAACATGTTGTGACAAATTTCTTGATTTTTTCCAAAAATACATTACTTACTTTTGGAAAAGTAATTTTTCAGAATGGTTGTTCCCTGTACTGCACTTATTTTCCTTGAAGAGTTCTGTAAAAAAAATGTAGGGAAAAGTAAAAGATATTATCCTTGGTTTGCCCTATAAACAGTGAAAAATTGTTCTCTTCTGCGATAAATCATGTTTATGGAAATATTCTCTTGGAAATTCCGATTTTTGCCGTTCCGGGAAGAGGAAGTAAAGCCGGAATACATTATTCCATTCTATAAACATTCATATCAATAATGGTATAGAATTGCATTGCTACAATTCCTTCGTGCAATAGTTGATAAATGGAATCAACATTTCTAAATATGGTGAACAGTTTTTGATACAATATGGGAACAATGTTTTAGATATTGAATGATGTTTGGTCATCGTTTACGATTTTTATAGTATACCGGAACAAGTTCCTTGACCCATAATTTTTCGGAAAATGTATAGATGCGAAGAATAAAAATGTCAGAAGAGTGAAAATATAAACTATTTATTTATACAAAAATGTGTAATATATATCTTTGAATATCGCTCTATTTTTGAATAGTTCCATTGCTTTATTTTTAAATTACTTAGATATAAATTTGAATATTAATCTCCCCAACTTAAAAATTAATTTTCTTTCTAGTAAACATAAGCGTAATTTTATTTAAAAATGAATTTAATAAAATAAAATAGATTTAAATGCTTAAATGAGAGATGTAATTGCAAATTAAATATGTTTTTTAAACCATTACTTAAGAGGTATTTTTTTAAAAGCACCGTTTAAATTACACGTATAGTTTATAAAATGAAGTTCTTTGAAATTTATTCCGCACTTCTACAGACGTCAAAATGCAACAGAATAAAGAAGACGATAGAAGAGATTGCTACAAGATTTACTTTAGTTTCTAACCATAGCGGATGTTTGTTTCGACGCTGGTTTCATTGATTATCCTCCCAAGTGAGTTACTACAAACCTCTGTAGGGAAAGTTAGATTGATAGAGACAACAAACCTCTGGTTGTATCTCCTGCATTTTCTCTTACCCTACCAAATTTCACAGGCAATAAATGGAGGAAATTAAACAGCATCTTTAGCAATTAATTTACGAACTAAGAGTTTAGACTTGATTACAACAAATGAACGATTTCATAATTATACAACACATCCCTTCGATTTTTCATTGACTTTTAAGTAATTAAACACTACTACGT
The DNA here is from genome assembly GCF_000671375.1 of Centruroides sculpturatus. NCBI lineage: Eukaryota > Metazoa > Arthropoda > Arachnida > Scorpiones > Buthidae > Centruroides > Centruroides sculpturatus. Next base: position 82,417 of record NW_019386033.1, read on the forward strand.
ACGCCATTTTTGGTCAAAGAATGATTTTCTTTATTTATTAATATACTTTTCTTCTTCGTTGGAAATTTATGTCATTAAATTATTTTCATAGTGAAAACTCATAAATTCTTTCACCCTTCTCCTTTACTTACAGAAACTTACGTCGAAAGGTTTATATAATAGCATTAACATTTTGAGAAAAATTAATTAATATCGGAATTTAATAATAATCTAGTAACGTGCTACATAATTCTATTCCACTTTCATTAAAATGGATATAAAGTTCCAAAAATAATAATCTTACGAAACGAGATGTAACTCGAAACGTAATTAATACTTAATGATATAGACAAATTTTAATTATTAATTAAAATTAACTAAAGGCGGATGATGATAATTAAGTTTTATTATAACAAAGCTGACAGTTGGAAATAGAAATTTCGAAATATTTACAATGGTAATTTAGTTGGTATCTTTTTCTATCAAAAAGAATTGATTTCTTGAAGAAGAAAAAAGTAATAAATTTAAAAACTGAGTTAATTGTCTTGTAACATTTTTATATTATAATTATTTTTTTAAATTTATTGATATCCTTTTTTATGGCCTTTCTTGCATAATAAAGTTATTGGAAGAATGCAAATTAGTGAGATTAACTCAGAATTTATGATACTTATTTTTGTCTGTACGTCTTTTAAATTAATCCGATTACAATGAAAATTAAAATCTGGATTAATGAATTATTGTTTACATTATAAAAGAATTGTTATAAATTTTATGGATTTTAAGGGAAATCAATCAAAATTTGAAACGTTTTCTTTTTCGGTAAGAGGCCTGAAAAATTAAGCCATTTTTTGGTTTAAAGAAAACGTCACCCAACGTCTTAACTCCAAAATAGCAATTGCCAACCCCTTTTTTTGCTTGAAAGAGAAATTGCCACCTTGATGCTCCAAAAGAGCAATTGCCACTCTTTTCTCTCGCGAAAAGGGTAATTGTTACTTTATGCTTCCAAAAGAGCAATTGACACCTTCTTTCTCTAAAATAAAATTTTCATCATTTTTTTACAGCATGATCATTGCCCCTTCTATATTTTTTTAAGGTGCAAAAAAATTTTTTTATTTTCAAAAAAATGTCACTATTTTGCTTCATATTTCCATTTTCATCTCTAAATTGCTTTCTTACATTAAAAAAAAAAGTTTAAAAATAGATATGGAAAACAAAAACTCTAGCTGTTTCTGACTTTTATACTTTGTACACTTTTACTTTCTATTCTTACTTTAAATAATGCTTCATGAAAGTAAATTCGCGCCTGGCCACGTGGAGATTTCCCGGTTTTCTTCACATGTTTAACACCTGAATAGGGGCCAATTTCCCATAGAAACTTCTCCCCCTTGACAGAACGTTCATGTGTTGTATTGCCATATCACATCGATAAACTCCAACTCCCAAAATCTTTGAAAAAAAATAAATAAAATTTAAATTAACAATTAAGATTAANTTGCATTCCAAAATATATATATATAAACATTTTATTCTTAAAATAATGCCATTTAATTTTTTTCCTTTTCTTTTTTTTGTCATTAATGTAAATTAACTATAATTTGATTCAGAAAAATTTAATGATATTATACTTAAGGAAGTTCGCATCGTGTATAATTAAACACAAGTTAAAACATCTTAACGTTTAGAATTTACGGAAATAAATCGCCACAAATTACATATGCAAATTAGAATATCCTTAATTGACCCTTGTGATTCTCGACTTGAAAGCGTAGAAATTGCAGTTAAATATTTAGTTACATTATTAATTCATTTAAAGATATACTGTTTAGAAAATGCATTAAAAAGATTCTAAATTATCTTTGGCCATTTGATAAACACGATATTTCTTCAATTCTGTAACGATATTCGACATTAGACAAGTGCAGAATATACAATAGCTTAGTATTATCATTTCAATTCATAAATGAAATATTTTAAGGTAAGGACACTTTATTAGGAGCTTATAATAAGCCACAGCCATCGAGTATAGAAGAAAACGTCCATCAAAGTATAATGGACACGTGGGCATTCACAGAGGGGGGACACTCACCCAGAGATCGAATAAAAAATTCCACAAATTATAATCGTAAAAGTGATTGAGATGTACAACCTTTCACCCTCAATCGTGTGGTTTATCTATCTTAAAAATATCTAAAAAATTAAATTAATTACACCAATAAATTGGTATTTAATGTTGCCATGCTTTACCCCCCTGGAAAATTTTCTGTGTACTCCTAAGCTTGGTCATGTAATAATATAGACAATCCTGAATAGCAGAGGCATATAATTAGGGAAGAAATCCTGTATTATAAGAGGATTATATTAATAATATCTAATAACTTTGTAACAAGTGGCATGAGATGTATAGAGACGACACGTGTAATAAGGAGCACGTGATATGTATATATTCGAAAATGTCCTCAATTAAGGCATATAATATGTAGTATTGTACGTACATATCAACAAAAGCTAAATAGTGTTACTCTGATATGTTTTGCATTTAATAAATATAAATGCGTACAGTAAATAAGTTATATCAAATTTAAATATATTCTAGCTTTTAATCTTCTTATCATAATATATACATATACTGTACAACAGTTATACTTTTAGAGTAGTTTCAATAACGCTTATGGATGGGGTTTGTAATGCTTTTAAATAAGAGTAGTTTCGTCTAGACAGAAATTATAGCTATATATATAATAGATAGTCCTCTATTGTCCTGTTAAGTTGTCTACTCTACAGTTCTTATCCTATTTCCGAATAAATCTTTCAAAATTTTGAAATATTTTACCTGTAAGTGATATATTTGACAATTTCAATAAGTTAAAGAAGAAAAAAAAAAAGTAATTCTAGTATGACAAACAAGTCAGACATATTACACTGTAAAATATATTTCTGTATCAAAAGAAATGGGTTAAAAATCACCTTACATTACTTTATTTTTTTAAATATTAAAATATTTCGAGCATTAACTTGAATTACTTAACGATTTTCTAAAAATATTATTGTTTAATTTTCAACATTAATTATGCAAATTTTACGTTATTAAAATTTTAAATTAAGTTTCTTTTTTTTTTACTTTACTTTACTTCAATATTTTATATTAATGTTTGAATAAATATTAGGAAATTTTTCTTTCATTTTTCAGATAATTTTCTTAAAAATTAAACTAGTTAAAACAAATTTTAATTAGTTAAAAATAAATTATATGTAATATAAAATGTCATTTATAATTTAAATGCAATTTAATTTTATAATATAATAATTTAGTTAGGTCAAGATGAGATTAATGAATAAAATTATTCATGAGATGATAAAATATTACTTAATAAATAAAGTCTTGTTGTTGAATATTCTATGAACATTCTCTTAATATATAAAAGTTATTTTTGATTTAATATTTACTAAATAATTTATTTTTTATATCATAAATGCAATTTTAGAGGAAGAAAATTAAAAAAAAAAAATGTAACTTAATACAATTTATTCCTATAACTTACAGTAAAAAGTAAATATATATATATATTATTTGTAAGTTTTTGCCCCTTCAGAATTTTTATGATAAATAAATTAACTCATTTTGATATTTCTCTAACAACAATTTATCAAAAATAGTGTTGAAAATATATAACATATTTCAAAAGTTATCTACATTCGACTTTTCCATGTTTCAGTACAGAATAAATCAGCCAAATGTCATGTTTATAGTACTCCCAACAGTAGAGTTTATCATCTGATATAAGCAACATGCAAATTACATTGATGAAAACATCAATATAAAAGACAAATTGAAGAACGAACACGTTATATGTTATCCTCCATTCAATATTACATAAGTTAATATCATTTTTGCTTTCCCAATATATATCATAAAGATTATCAATCCTGGTTCGTACGTCAGTAATATCATTTTTGAAGCAATATAGCATTTGGCAGATAGTTTCCTTTTTTGCCTGTTCTTCTTCACCCTCTCGTCTTCTTCTTCTTTGTTTCTTCTTCCTGCTTCTTCCTTCCTACTTCTTCCTTCTTTTCTCTTCCTACTTCTTCCTTCTTCTCTCTTCCTACTTTTTCCTTCTTCTTTCTTCCTACTTCTTTCACTTTTCTTCTTCTTCTTCTTTCTTTCGTCTTCCTTCATCTTCCTTTTTCGTTTCCTGTAGTGGATTTTTGCATATTACGAAGAAGAAACCATTGGATCACATCGAGTAACTGCTTGGAGTTATATTGGATCTTATGTTGTTATCTCTTAGTCATTTTCTTTTGTTCTTTTATATTTGTTTTCTTATCAACCTTCGTTGAATATCAATAAAAGTGCAAAGTAAAGGACGTGATTTTTACTTTTCCTCAATTAAAAACTGCAAAAGATCTATATCTTGATCATTAATGGTTACGCCTGCACTTTTAATTAATAGCTAAGTAATCGATAATTGCAACAAATGCATGCTAATAGCGTAACAAACTCGCTTTGTTAATTAACAGTTTAATAAACATGAGACTTTATTAATAAATATCTTATCGCAAATGAGGATGTTGTTTTCTGTTTTGCAATTCAGAATAGTAGCCATGTTTACTTATAATATATATATAAATCTTGATACTTATTCATTATATATTTTACTGTGGTGTAAATATAGTTTTTATTGATACTTTATAACAAATTCAATTAATTATTAAATAAATTTTACATTATTTACCACTTTCACAATACATAAAATTGTATATAAAAGTACTACATATTATTATTCTTTTAAGTAAGATCATTAAATTTTTATAGTAATTTCAGTTACTTATTTATATTTTAATCGTTAAATTAAATTAAATTATACACTTTTAATATATTTATTAGAAAATTTGATTTTTCCTATTACTTTTTATAAACAGTTTCTGCTTTTTTTTAAAAATAAAATTACATAATTTTACATTATTAACATATGTTATAGTGTTAAATAATTTAAAAAAACCTAGTAATAAAACATTTAATATTTTAAAATAAATATTTCAGAATAATTTTACTCTAGAAGATCCTG
>NW_019386033.1:87609-103646 GCF_000671375.1 Centruroides sculpturatus
TACAAGTTTTCGTTTTAGATATTTTATACAGAAAAACCTGCGTAAAACGGAATCGCACATTGCAGAATAATTTTTTTTTTCGGTTTGGCAGGTGTTCGTTTGAACAGGTTTTGTTAAACGTAGAAAATTGCAGTGTTAAGAATTTTTTTTTCTGTTTAGGCAAGTTTCCGTTTTATTAAGTTCCGTTTCGGACAGGTTTTACTGCATTAAGCACAACAAATATATTAATTTAAATCGTGTTAATGTTTTTATATTAAATTTATAATTTTGAATAACTTAAAAATTAAAAAAAAATACAGCTTAACATGTTTAAAACGGAAACCTGTCTAAACAGAAAAGTAATTTTCTAACGAAGTGATTTTTTTACGTTAAAAACAAACCTGTCTAAACGGGAAAATAGTTCAGAACGGAATGATTTGCTATGCTGGAAAGACAAACCTGTTTAATACGAAAACTTGTCTAACGAAAAATTAGTTCGGAAGAAAGCGATTTTCTACATTAAAAAAAAACAAACTTGTTCAACACGGAAACTTGTCTAAACGGAAGAATAGTTCAGAACGGAGCGATGTTTGATGTTTAAAAAAACTTGTTAAAAACGGAAACCTTCCAAACTAGAAAAAGGTATTCGGTATCGTACAATTCCAGCTAACACAGGTTCTATTGTAGTTTATTTTAATAAATAAAATACGAATGCATAAAATATATTTATTTATTTTTTTAAGCACAGAAGAAGAATTAAATTTAATTGTAGAGAACTAAAGTAAAAAAATTATAAAATTTAATTTCNAATTCACTCAATTAGCATTAGCAATATCTAAAAAAAAATCAGCTTTTTTAGATAAAAATGTCTATTTTTCAGATAAACTGTTCTTATCAGCAATAGTGTATCAATTTTATTATTATTCAGCCAATATTTTTGAGTCAATACGTTTTTTTTTTTAACCAGAGGAAGGAAACTTTGAATGGGTTGATCTTATGATATTTTGAATGAAAATCTGTAAAGCCATATACGTTTTCACATACGATTTGTGCCAATAAAAAGAATATAGCTTACAGGTTAGAACAGCGTCATGAATATATTTTATCACTTTATAGCGTGACTGACTTCACGAAATGTTCAGTATCAGGGACATTTATGGAAATGGCAATGATCAGGGGTTTTCCTAGATCTACTCGACTGTTTATTGAATAGGGTATTTTTTTCCTGAGAAAATATTCTAAAAATTTTAAGTGATTGACTTCAACGTTTGAATCAAGAGCTGCTCTGACTAATGGATTTTCTTTTCTTTTTGAATGATTGATTACTACAATCGTATTCTATCAGGAATCTCCTATTGAAAGGTTAGCTTACTGCTTGTATAGGCTGTTTATTTTGACAATGATTTAGTGAAATTTTTAAAATTTATGATTCCAAACGTCAGTACAAAATAAACAATATGAAACTAAATAAAAAAAAATGTAAAGGAAATTTTTCTAACCGAAAGAAATGTAAGCAGCCACTCGTAAAATCGATTTTTTTCTTACAATTTCCTTCTACTTAATATAATTTCCTGTTTTTAATTGTGTTAAATCGAATAATTGTAGAAAATTTATCAAATTTTTAATATATTTTCGATAGCTTTAATTCTTAGAAGATACATTAATCATTAGTATCATCATCAGACGTTTCATTTTAAATTAATTTCGTGTTTTTTATCAATAATTTTATTTAAAAATCTTAGTTTACGTGCAGTCGAATGGAAATTAAATTACAGAATTAGGTCAAGTTATAAATTTGATTTAATTGAGGAATTGTAATAAAAAAAGGAAATTACATTTAAAAATAAAGTTAAAAAGCATGTTATTGAATTCAAATTTTATTTAAAAATCTTAGTTTACGTGCAGTCGAATGGAAATTAAATTACAGAATTAGGTCAAGTTATAAATTTGATTTAATTGAGGTAACGTGATACAAATATAATAGTTTAATGGTTTATTCTTCGTCGGTTTGTAAAATTGTAAAACCTGTCTAAAACGGAACCTGCCTAAGGCGGAAACCTGTTTAAACAAAGACAAACTTTGGAACGGGTCGATTTTCTACGTTAGAAAGAAGCCCCGAAAAAATATTCGGTACCGTAAGATTCCGGTTTACACAGGTTTTACTGTAATTGAATAGATTAAAAATATAAAAATATAACCTGTCCAAAACGGTACACTGAATAAAACGAAAAATATCCTTCGAGACTGAGCAACTTTTCTGTTTAAATAATAAACCTGTTTACAACGGAAACCTGCGCTAGGGAAAAATATTCGATGACGTGATATTACGGTTTACACAGGTTTTACTTTAATTGAAAATATTAAAAATATGAAAATACAACAGTAAAACCTGTCCAGAACGAAAACTTGTCTAAACGGTATAAATTCTTAGGCACTCATTCAAAAAAACCTGTTTAAAACGGAAACCTTTTAAACCGGAAAATATATTCAGTACCACGAGATTCCGGTTTACACGGGTTTTACTGTAATTTAAATTAATATAATATAAAACAGTAAAACCTATCCAGAACGGCATCTGAATAAAACGTAAACCTGCTTATGCCGGACAGCCGGAATAAGATGATTTTCTACGTTAAATAACCAGTAAAACTGTATTCGATATTGTGAGATTACGGTTTATACAGGTTTCATAGCAATTTATTTGTAATTTTAATTAATTAAATTTTTGTTTTAATATGTTTAATTGTTATGACAAAATTCCCATTTATTTTATTGGTTTCTTGTGTTTTAAGGAGTGGTTTTAAACGGTTAATCTTCGTTTAACCGTTTAAAGGATTTTAGAAATTATTGTATTAGATTGTGTTTAAGATTTATTGCATTAAATTTTGTATTACTTTTATCAGATTTTGCTTGAAAATTATTATGTTTATTTAAATGAAACATTTATTTGCATATTGCTTTTGCGTGTTCTGACTTCTAATCAATAATAGAAGAAATAGTGGTGCAATAATAAAAATTTCTAATTTGTGAATGTTTGCGAGTGTAATTCTCTGAAATTTTTCATTATTTTTTTACATATACAGTGCAGTAAAACCTGTCTAAACCGGAATTGTTCGGTTAAGAATATTGTTTCCGTTTTGAGCAGATTTTACTGTAATTCTGAGCTTTACAAAAAAACGAATAAAAAATAAAATCCTGTTTTTAAACTAATTTTAATTCATTTTTCTATGTATAAAACTCATTTCTATAGTGGAAAAACTTTTAAACTTGTTATCTCGATTTATGAAGTTTTTATAAGGTCAGACAAACAGACGTATCCTTAGATACTCTTTCAATAATAATTAACTTGACTAATAGACGATTTGATGAGACAGAAAATTCGTCTCAATAATCTAAGAGAAGAAATTCCCCCCTTCCTTTTTTTTTCTTCCTTTACTTTCCTCCCTTCTAAATTTTGGAATGGAGCCATATTTTTCAAGATTTATTTAATTCTATATTATGAATAAAATTGANTAAACGGTTAATCTTCGTTTAACCGTTTAAAGGATTTTAGAAATTATTGTATTAGATTGTGTTTAAGATTTATTGCATTAAATTTTGTATTACTTTTATCAGATTTTGCTTGAAAATTATTATGTTTATTTAAATGAAACATTTATTTGCATATTGCTTTTGCGTGTTCTGACTTCTAATCAATAATAGAAGAAATAGTGGTGCAATAATAAAAATTTCTAATTTGTGAATGTTTGCGAGTGTAATTCTCTGAAATTTTTCATTATTTTTTTACATATACAGTGCAGTAAAACCTGTCTAAACCGGAATTGTTCGGTTAAGAATATTGTTTCCGTTTTGAGCAGATTTTACTGTAATTCTGAGCTTTACAAAAAAACGAATAAAAAATAAAATCCTGTTTTTAAACTAATTTTAATTCATTTTTCTATGTATAAAACTCATTTCTATAGTGGAAAAACTTTTAAACTTGTTATCTCGATTTATGAAGTTTTTATAAGGTCAGACAAACAGACGTATCCTTAGATACTCTTTCAATAATAATTAACTTGACTAATAGACGATTTGATGAGACAGAAAATTCGTCTCAATAATCTAAGAGAAGAAATTCCCCCCTTCCTTTTTTTTTCTTCCTTTACTTTCCTCCCTTCTAAATTTTGGAATGGAGCCATATTTTTCAAGATTTATTTAATTCTATATTATGAATAAAATTGAGAATTCAACTAAATTTTATATTAAAATTCTCTTGAATTGTTTAATAAATTATAATTAAAAGAATATATTATAATAAATTTTATTAATTTTATACCAAAGATACGTGATGTTTGTATATAATAAATTGTTTTTAATAAATCTTATAATATACAGTTAATCCTATGTAAGCCGGAATCTCGCTGTACCGAATATTTTTTCCGTTTTTAACAGGTTTTTTTAACGTAGAAAATCGTTCCGTTCCGCCACATTTTTTTTTTTCGTNTAGAATGAGAATTTGTATACCTTTAAAAGGTTTTAATACAAATTTATAATTTTCCTTTTTTAATTGCTTCTTTATTTCTCCAGTATATAACACGGTATCCACTCGAAGAATAACCTTGATGGTGTAAGATTTTTCAGCACTCTTATTTTTGGCCTTTAGTCGTACCTACAACAATTAATTACGATTAATTAATAAAATAATTAAAAGTCATTTGAAAATTATTTAAATAAAATTACAGAAAATGGATATCCAATCAGAACATCATCGATTAAATTGAAATTGAATTCAACGTCTTCGAATTCGTCATTCAGGTAATATCTTGAGAATACATCTTTCTTAAGTTTCAATGCTCTCAACATTACATCTCTTTCTTCGGCTTTACAAATTACCTGAATAATAAATAATATTAAGAAATCTATAGTAGAGCCTGTGTAAACCGGAATCTCACAGTGTCAAATATTTGTTCTGGTTTGGCAGGTTTCCGTTTTAAACAGGTTTTTTGAAAACAGAAAACATTTATTCCGTTCCGAAAAGATGTCCGTCTTAGGCAGGTTTTTTTTGAACGTAGAAAAATCGTTCCGTTCCGAAGAACTTTTTACTGTTTACGTAGGATCCGTTTTGAACAGGTTTTGCTGTAATTAGTAATTTTTGCTTAGTACAATCATTGTACAAATAAGTAATAAGTATGACATAAACAAAATTAATGTACTTTAAAGTGACTTAAACCGGTTAATACTGGTTTAATTCATTCATTTTCCTAAATTAATTCAGCGTTTAATAATTCTTGTCTGTCAATTCTAATCAACGGTGCGTTATTAAACATGTAAATTAACTAATTAATTATTGAATCGGTTAAACATTGGTAAATATAATTTGAACATTTCGAATAGAATTGTGTATATACTTTACTTTTACATTTATATTAATTATGCCTCGTGGAATATAAATTTTTGAGTTTTATTTATTTATTTAATTTGTCATTATTAATTTATCATTTCCAATTGTCATAAATATCTTCACGTATACTGTATATACAATTTCCAATGCAAAAATGCCCAAAAGTAAGGAGCTGACTCAAAAACCAAAAAATATTTGAAGAATTAAATAAAGTAAAACCTGTCTAAACGGGAAAAACTCTTCGAAACGAAACGATTTTTTTATTAAAAATAAACCTGTTAAAAACGAAAACTTGCCAAACCGGAAAAAATATCTATACCGTGCGATTCCGTTTTACGCAGGTTTTAATGTAAGTATCTTTCACTAATATATGGTTCGATAGATATGTACAGTTAAACCTGTGTAAAGCGGAATGGCACGTTTCTGAATGTTTTTCCGGTTTCACAGGTTTCCGTTTTGAACAGGTTTTCTTTTTAACATAGAAAATTGTTTCGTTTCGAAGAATTTTTCCCGTTTGGTTAGATTTCCGTCTTTAACAGGTTCCGTTTTGGACAGGTTTTACTCTATTATATGGAAAAAAAACAATTTTTCGTAAATGAATCTTAATAAAGTTTATAAATATTAATTTGGAATTTTAAAATGTAAAAAGAAAAATAAAAAAATTTATTCAATTCTCCATTTTGTTTTTATGGGAGCGTATAATTTTATAATGCATACAAATAATACTAATTTAGTTAAAATTCATTCAAAAATCATGGAAAATTTAACATGAATATCGTTTTCTAACACATTAATGAGTAGTAATAACAGTTTAGAAATGTATTTTTATAAAATTTTGGAGTTCTTAGACCCTATAAATTCATAGAAAAGTTCATACAGAAAGATCTCCTGCTGTTTTTATTTCACTGTCAGTCTGTCTGTCTGCAGATAAATGGACAGATATAAAAGAAAACACTAAAGAATAATTTATCTATTTTTTCATAGAAATACATAATAAAATTAATTTAGTATTTATTATTATTTTGTAACATGTTACAGCTTAAAAGTATTAACAAAGCAGTTAATTTTTTTAAAATTAAATATTAAAATATGTAAAATATGATAAAACTAAAAAAAGTGTAATTTTAAGAAAAATAATTGCTATTTATATAAAAATTTCTTAATTAAATTCACAAGACTCATATAAATAATTCAGATTTTTATACAGCAATGTACCTTCAAGCGCTAAATATTTATTAAATTTAATAATATATTAAGTTAATATAGTAATGCCTAGTAATTATTTAACTGGAGAAATATTATAACTTCTCTGTTATCGCGTATCGTTGTGTATACATACATAAAAAAAAGACGGGAATAATTTAATTCTGCAATCTTTTTAATAAATCTCTACTTACATTCAACACATCACAGTTACTTAGTTGTAAATACTCAACTTTGTTACATTTTTCAGAAGTTTCTCAAATATTATCCTTTTCTTAAGCAAATTCTATTGTTAATGTAATGAATTATGTTACATTTCATTAATCCCCCTGCAGCTACTTAACTAATGTACGTTCATAATATGGTCGTTTGTAAAATGAAGTACCTTCAGGCATTATGTAATATTGTACTTATGTAAATAGTAAGGATTTAATAATAATTAATAATATATTTTATTGTTATCGATCACAATAGAAAAGTATATTATGGTACAATATTTATTATTTATCATTGATTGATTTTGTTGGTTTTATTTAATTCTAAAAAAAAAAAAAAACGACATTTAACAGCATTGCTTCCCATTAGAGCGTTATAGCTTCGTGGGGGCACAGGCAAATTTGAATTAGGGGCCTCATGTACAATGTTGACTTCAGAAATTTTTTTTATTAAAGAATGGTTTGGGCCCCTTTCGGTGGGGGACTCCTAGAAAATTGCCATTTTTGCCCACGGGATCACGCGCCACTGGTGTTTTTTAAACTTTTCAGACTACTGTCTTTTTTAGTGCATATAATTAAATTCAATTAAATTTTATCTCTTGTCTTCCACAGCCAGTGGCGCATTATAGATTTATGGATCCCCAGAAAATTTTGAATTAAGGGGTCCCATGTACAGCGTTGATTTAAAACGTTTATTTCGGAGAAAATTTGGGGGTATCCCCCGATATCCTCGATCGTTTCGTAACGCGACCTCTGCTCTGTGCCAGTGCAACTTGTGCCTGCACCACACCGGCAATCTAGGGTCCTCAGATATGGCCCAAGTTTATATTTCGATAATTTTAGTACAGTAGTGAGTTTATAGAAGATCGGTTTGGGGTCCACTATTGGTTGGAGCTCCAAGCAATTTCTCCCTTAAGTCTTCTATTGCTCTCAAGGGGGGAAGAAGTACCCTCTTTATGAATCACTGATTTGAATTATGAAAATTCATACATATTTTTACAGCTTATTCTCTTGTTTGTCACTGTATTTTAATAAGTATTTGCTCATAAGTGCTATGTTTCATTTACGAGTTAATATTATTCAATCATTTGATCTAATCTCGTTTGATCAATTTCACTGAATTTTCTTTACATAAAAGAGAAAAAAAATACAGGAAAAAAAATACTGTCAATGATCCAATTTGTCCTGTAAGTTGATCCATTTAAGAGTAATTAATCAAGAGTTTTCTCTCTCGTCTGTCTATGTTCCAGGAAAAAGGAAATTATTGCTACTTCTGCCAATTTCAAACGTAAGAAAGAAGTAAAAAACAAAGAAGAAAATATTCAATTTAAAATTTATTATGTCGCTTTTTTTTGGTCGTAGAAATATCATATTGTCTATAAATATCGTGATATACAATTTTCCACAACGGCAGAATGCAATTTATCGATTTAAAGGAAATCGAATAATCGATTTTGGTATTTTTTTGATATTTATAAAGACATGAAAGGCATAATTTGTTTTTAACGTTTGGCGTAACAATTTTACTGATACACTTTTTTTTTTTTAATTTACAATTTTAACTAAACTATATACACTTTAATAATCGGAATTAAACATACTTGGTTTACTGTTAATCCTCACGTAACCACAATTTACATGAATCGATAACTCTGCTTATCGTTTATGTAAGGATCAAATTCATTTACAGTAATACACATTCGTTATTTTACAGTTAGAATTTTGGCATTTCAACTCGTCTTTCGATCACTTGACAGCTACTGAATCTATAGTTTCTAATCACGAATTGCATTCCTGTAAGTGCAGTTAGGTATAATCACGTGACATTAAGATCAATGCTCTAATCGTGTGATACCCTCTAAAATCATTGGATTGATTATAATCACTTGGCATCCACTAAATCGCAGATTTCTATCAATTGGTATCTTTGTAAATCACTATTTTCTAATCACAGAAAATCCTTACCGTTCTACGTAATAATAATTTTTTTCCATTGTAAGTGAATATTTGAAAAATATTAAAGCTGTGTATGAAAGAATTGCATCCTGTTCCACATAAAAAAGCACAATTCACTCCGTACACTTAAAAAAACGCATTACATCCATTCTACAAAAATATTATACATCACTCTTTCTTTTATAAATATTTATAACACATACAATCCCTCTAGAAAAAGAGTAAATAAATTATTTAATCCATTCCCAAAATATATATATATTGTAATTCATACTTTATCTTTTATAAAACATTATAGAATCAGTTTAAGGAAGTTATATATATATATATAAAGGGGAAAGGGAATGTTATTGTAAGATATTTCCTTTCTCTAATGTTATACTTTGCCATATTTTATATAAAAATATTTAACATCTGTTTTATATTATATGGATGTTCTGATATGTATTTAACATCAGTTACATTTTTCATAGGTTCTATATAATATTAACATAAGTTACTCCTCATACACGAGGGGGTACACCTTTAAAAATTACTGACAGAACCTCATATCTTTATGAAATTTTTAAGATCTCGTGTCAAAGGTACAATTGATACGAATATTATAAAAGATATATTATGTAAATTAATTATAGCTTTTAGATGATATTATAAATAAAAATTCCATCAATAAAACCATTAATATCTCGTTTCGTATAACCTTAAATATTGTAAATAAAGTTTAATGATAGAGTTTAAAATAATCATGTTTTTTTCATGTCTAATTTTTCAACATTATAATTAAAGTTGGAAACATTATATACATATTTCTAATAAAAGTAAAACTTAAAAATTAATCATCCACGTCTACTTACACGATACCATTCGTGTGATAAGCATAAATAATCGTGCACGTGTAAACTAGACGGGCTGAACCCCGCACGATTCTATGAATAATGAGTTGATGAGTGATCCCTCCCAGCTGTTGATCCTGACCTTTCTTCACCTTTCATATATCTTAACTTAGTCTTCATTGACATCAATTTAGCTTAATGTGTTCATTGAGGAAGTACCAGTTGTAACTATCTGTAAATTTCATCAACCATCTTCTTTTCAGCACCATTCAATAGAAGATATAATTTGTAATTTCCATGTAAAAAAATACATAAAATATAATAAATTTCTAGATGATCTGATAAATTTTCGAAGTATTTAATCACGTTAATTTAGCTTAAAGCTAGAAATAATTTAACCACGTTCAATAGCGTTATTTGCTTTATTAACTAATCAATATATCTCACAGGGTATTCATTATTCATGTAAAAAAAAATCGCCAGACATTATTTAAAATCTACAAAGAATGTTTATTTAATCGTATGAATATTTAAAAAAGGAATATATCTTTATACAGAATTGTAAATTCGTTCGATATTAATAGAAAATATTGCATTAGGAGGGTATTTATCTTATCTTTAATCTACACTTGGGCATTAAAATAGATTTTTGACAAAAGTGAAGTTTTACGTCAGGGAAAAAAACTTATCACATTTATAGAATAAAAAAAATTTTTTTAACTATAAAAAAATAAGTATTTTATCATTTATTTTAATAGGTTAAAAGTTTAATCGTTATATCATCATTTAACGCGATTACTTTTATAAGCTTATTTAATTCTTGATCTAGTCTCTCGCGAGTAGAAAATAAATTTTTAATTTTTTTTTCAGTTTTTTTGTTTATTTTTCGGCTTACAAAATCCATCAAGATTTGTAATTACTTTGTGAATTTCTAAGAAATTTTATTAAAATGTAATATTTTTATTTCATTTCGATGCATTAATTTCTTAAGGTCTTATAAATGAATGTAAATGCTAACGTAGAAAATTTATTAATAAAAATCAGAAAGGAATTTTGTTTAATTTTCATTTAAAAGAATTAATTCTTACAAAATTTCAAATTAATTCTTTAAAATATCAGTGTTATTTTCATTACAGGAGCATTAAAAAAATTAAATTATAAGTCGTTTTCTTGAATGCTGTATAAACTTATATTCACTCACACCTGTCAACAACGGACAGTGGCATATACAAATAAATATCTGTTATGTAATTTAAAATAATAATAATAATGAAAAAAATTGGAGAAAAAAATGTTGTTTAATTTTAATTTTAAAGATTTATTTTAACAAAATTGATACCATTTAAAGGAATTAATTTTAATGCTTTTATCTTAAGAACATAAAAAATTAAATTGTAAATAGTTTTTGGGATAATATACATCAAGAAACAATTAATATTTCAGTTAAAGTAAACTTAATTCCAATTAAAGTTATAAAAGTTTGCTGTTGTTGTTTTTAGAAGCCAAACTTTTATGTATTAATTTTCAATAGTTAAAAATAGAAAAAGATTCCGTTGAAGAAAAATTATAGAAAATAATAAATGGACTTTTTACTTTATGTTATCAATAGATTCTATCTATCAAGTAAAGTAAAATACTATCATTACTTAGCAATAAAATAAATTGTCCCATAAATTCTCTTTCAGTCCTCAGGGATTGATCTTTTATATTGAGCAACTTTCTGTTTCTACCTTTTTCTTTCCTCTTTATTACACAATCCAGTCGATAATCATCATTATCATCATAAAATATTAATACATTGTAATGAACAATTCCATGGATTTTCGAGTAAAAATTGGAAGACGAAAAAAAAGACAATTTCTGATATCAAAACAATAATATTTAAAAATTTATTTTAATACCTACCACAATAAAACTTTTTGTTGGTTTGGTTTTATACGCTATCATCATGGTTATGGCCTGTTTTCATAATAGACTATTCACAACAAAAATAATAAATATGGAAAAGTACCGTGATAGAAATGTTATGGGTTGAGTTTCGACACCATTATGTGATGATGATAAACTGATAGAAAGGTTTCATTGACCCATTACTTCATTGATGGGTAAATTTGGGTCTGTTTTATTACAGGTTCCCGGATAAATTCTTATGTGAAGTGAAATAAAACAACCGTAACGTTTTTTTCCTCCTTATCTCTTCTAATTTAATTGAATATTTATTCTACATTTGCAACGTGTCACATGAAAAAATTAGGATAAAAATAAGTACTTTTTTTTTTGTTTATTTTTTATATATATCGCCAAAGTAAGTCGCGACGTCGCTTGCGATTTCTCGCTCGCTATAAAAGCGATTAAAAAAAATTAATTTTAAAGTAGTTTTAACTTTTCCAATATTTTTAAAACCTAAAATTTATACGAATTTTTTCCTCTCTATTATTATTTTAAAAATTGGCTATAAAAAATAATAATAACTTTTAATTTATTAAATGATTTTTATATTTTTATAAATGTAAAAAGTAATTAAAATTTTTAAACTTTTAAAATAATTTTTTTAAACCCTTGTTAATAGAATTAAAAAAATGTAAGAAAAATTTCAACTGTTAAGAAAAGAAAGGTAAATTAATTAATTAATTAAAAATAATTAAATCGAGTTATGTAATATATTCGAATAAATAATAATAAAAATCTTCGAATATTTGCATAAAATTCCAGAAATGATTGCAAAACTCATTAAAATATAAAATATTTTCAAACGCTTACATATCTCATCTAATAAAAGCAACAATAATCTAATAGTATATTGTATAAGAAAAGATATTTTATATATCAAAATTTGTTGGAAAATATTTAAATTCAGAAAATTCTTAAAAATATAGTCCATAAAAAAAAGGATATGAAAACACATAAACTCGGTATTTGTCGGTGACCAGAAACGTAAAAAAAAAAGAAAAAAAAGTGGAGGTTTCGTTGCGAATTCAGCAGCTGAAGAAGTAAAAGTGAAAGTGACTGGAATGCTGTTCAATCGATAGAAGTATTTTGGAAGAAAAGCCTGTGCTACAATGACAGAGCATTACCATCTCCTCGCTCAAAGTTGATAGAAAAGGAGAAGTATGACTCGATAAGATTACTGTGTCCGCCCCTCTGAATTGAAACTGTAAACAGGACTTTGATTTCCTTGGTTCTTATAAAAATGGGATATTTCTCTTCCCTTTCTTTTTTTATGAAATAAAAAAATAATAATAATAATCGTAATAAAAATTCCCTTTTTTACTACGGTATCAATATGTTCTCTTTCAATAAGTTATCTCTTTTTTTTTTTTTTTTTTGCCAGAGCAGAAATCGTCAATTTATGTTCAGTGTCCCATAAAATTAACATGGAAGCCAACGAAAGTAATCATTATGATTGATTATTATTAATATTTATTTTACTTATTAATCGTTTAAATTATTATTATAGTGGTGAGAATAATGGAAAAAAATAAATTACTGCGTGGCCCAAANTAAAATTAATCAATCAAATTAATTCCTAATTATTCTTGTTTAGAAATGCTGTTTGAATATAATTACCGAATTGATTTTACATTATACTTCAAATATTTTAATAGGATTTCAAAATTTATGACTATAATGATTTATAATCACATTAAACAGTACATATTCCATTAAACTGTTGAGTAATTAGTTGTTATTCAAGAAGTTTTAAGTGGAAATTGTTATAAACTGCTATTTTATCATGATATATTCAGTTATACTGAACTTAAATATTGCTAATTAAGTGTTTTTTTTTTCTTCTTTTTCTTCTTCCTCTCCTTCCCTTTATCAAAATATAAATTTTATTTTTCAAATTTTATAAGTATAATAATAATGATAATAAAATTTTATTTTATTCTTTTTCTAAAGAAAAACTTTGCATACTGAAACTCCTTTTGTCAATATTGAGTTTATCCAAGACTAGGATCTGATATAATTTAGATAATGCAGATAAGGTATCATGTACTAAACTGTTGCATTTAATGATGGTAATGACTTGAAAGATAAATATAATCAATAAAGATAGAATAATTAAACAGAATGACTCAATTTAAATTTATAATTAATTAATCTTATATCAAACTATTGTCAATTTCCTTATAGGGAAAATAAAGCTTCTTTCCTATTGTAGAAAATGGATATAAAACTTTAATTACTTTAAATTATTTATTTTAATTTTAAAACGTATAATATACATTGTAAATAATTAATTGTAAAGTTTTATATACGTTAAAAATTAGTATAAAATATTTAAAAATCATTAAAATTTTTCGCTAATTTTAATTTATTTTTCAATGTTGCCTTCATTTTAATTTTTTTTTTTAAATTACTAATTAAAACGAAGAAATATTTGAATTATTCTGATTTAATTGTTTTCTTTAGCTTTTTTTATTTTTAATTTTATTACATTATACAAAACAAAAACCATTAGTTTAGAATTTTTGTTTATTATTGAGAAATTGCTTTGCTGGCGCGCGGCTGTTGCGAAGCGACGCGAAACGAGTAATGACAAATTCTTAATAATTTTCCTTTCTGGTTTAGGTAATTATTGAAAATCGATAAATGTCATTGTACTAAAATAACGATTTCTTTAACGTAAAAATTACTTCCTTTCTTTCATTTTTAGTTATGGTAAATACATTAAATTGATTATAAATTGTTTAATGAATTACATTTTTTTTTCTTTCTGTAAGAAGAAAAATTAAATTTCATAAAAATAAATTATTATTTTACACATCCCGATTTAAAATTTATTAAAAATAATAAATTGTTAATAAAAATAAATCGTAAATTTAATTATTTTACTAAATAATATGCCATTTTTATGACTTTCTTAATATAAAAACCGATCGATAATTCCGCATTAAGATTAATTTACACGAAAGTAAACGTTTGTTTAACTTTAAAATAAAATAAAATAAATTTATAATTTAATTTATAAACAAAATTTTATTACCCATTACTAAAATTAAATTCAGATTTTTACATTTTTCTCTCAATCTATTATTGATATTTTCAATAATAATAATATTAAAAAAAATTGAATTCGAGGAGAAAAAATAATTAAAAAAATGAAAATATAATTTAATATCGAATCAACAAAATAAAACATAATAATTCAAAAAGAAAATTAAATTAATAATAATAATTTGGGGCTATACAAAGGGGGTCGAACATCATTTTAAACTACATAATATTGTATGAAACAAAATTAGAAATGATTATTTTTAATGGAACTTTCAGAATTACATTTTTTTTAGTCTCATAAAAAATCAATTGTGGTCTTAATAAGAAACAAATAAAAAATAATATATTTATATATTTAATTTTTAAAAATAATTTTAAAAAAACATTGGTAGAGTTTAAGAGTTAAACATACATTTTTCTATTCAGAAAAAGGAAAGAATTGATGTCTCTCCACTTTGTTTCTTCCTTCAGAAAACCGATCAATATTAATTTTGTTTCTGAGATCTGTGTTAAAATCGATCTTAAATCATGTAAAATATTNATATTCCTAAGATAGAGAAGAAAAAAATATTCAGTTTCCTACCTGATACATAATAATTTTTTTTCCTTTTTTTAAAGATATATTTTTAAAAATCTGCAGTTTTATTTCCTTCACGAGCTTCCAATGAATCCTGGAGAATATTTTTTTACGTTGGTTAGGAGATTTTAAAACCCATGTAAGGCTTTAGTGTTATATAGATTTATCTATCAAACATTTTACGTTTTAGATTTTACAATGAGAGAAAACTTACAGGTATTTTTATATTTGAAAGAGAGAATAAAAAAATGTTAAAGCTGAATTTCTTCGTCATATACTAAAATTATAACAATGAAATTTTTGAAAAGACCTTCAAAACAATTTCCTCGGTATCACTGTATAACAAGATTGATTATATCACAGCTAAGTAAGCAATGTTTATAAGACTATAGTACGGAAATAATCGAAATTGAAATGACATATCAAGAGGGAGAACAATGATTAATAATGCTTTTGTATAAAAAGAAAATTAACTCGATCACAAACAATAAAATGTGACACTTTCACATTGCCTAAAGCGTAAAAATTTCAAACATTCGATTTGCGCTTTCATCAAGTAATCAAAATGAAAAATTGTCTCATACAAAGGACACACTTTTGATCCTTCTTATTGAAGATGTTTCAAGTAACTATTTGTAAAAGTAAAAAGAATAATAAAAAAATTGTAAAATATTACAAACTCGACTTTAAATATCATTAATTATTGCATTTTTCTTCAAATTATTTTCAGAAAAATGCCTCATTTTCTATAAAGAATGATAAAATTATTACAAATATAACATTAAATAAATAATAATGCAGTAAAATATACCATTATGAATAGAAGATGTTTGTAATTTAAATAAAATTTACATGTATATAACATATAAATATTTATTATTATTATACATTAT